>NC_139517.1:69093298-69321898 GCF_947247035.1 Vipera ursinii | reverse complement strand
AGCAATGCTCCACTTGATTCCATCTCTGTAATAGTATGAAATAATTCCCAATACTATGGGTAATTGAACAAACCTGTTTTATAGAGCTACACAAAAACATCAGATTCCAACTCAACCATAATGCTTATTGGAAGATAGATAGATAGATAGATAGATAGATAGATAGATAGATAGATAGATAGATAGATAGATTGATTAATGTGGTTTTCTCCCCTGGCCACTTTCAAAACTAAAGAAACACAGCCAAAGCCCAAACTCAAAATATGTTTTTGTTTGAAAATGAAAATCATATTCATCTTAATATAAGATAAAAAAACTGAATGTATGAAGCAACAGCAGCCTGAATTCCTTAATCTGAGATGATTGAATTAACTACAAAGAGGACCAAATTTATTATCTGCAGTGCATTTGGGAATTATAAAAATAATAATAGAAAACAGAACTTACCCATCACAGACTTCTTTGATGATTGCAGTTAGTGGCTTTTTCTGAGCATAAAAAAGAAAGGAAACATCATTTTTTGTACCTATCACAACATAACCTCCAATGCATATTTGTAATATGAAATAAAAATTTAACTTATTTCAGTTAACTAGTACTTTTAGGGTATTTTATTCCAGTGATACATCAATTTTCTACATAAATCTAATGATTGATAATACGTGCTATCAATTCATTGTTGAAAATAATGATCTAAATGGCCTATTAAGTAAAGCAAGTTAAACTACATACATATACATAACAGAATAATAGAGTTGGAAGAAAGCTTGGAAGTCTTCTAGTACAACTCCCCCTGCTTAAGCAAGAACATAGACATGTACATGCACATGTACATATATAAAACATACAATTCTGAACATTTTAAAATTATAATTTATTGTAGCAGTCTTCCTCAGTGATACTCCAGGTATTTAGGATTACAACTCCTAACAACTAGATATAGTATTTTCAGGTAGCCTGGGGATAATGGAAATAGTCAGATGTCTTGAAAGGAGAGTAGTTCAGATCTAGAATTAAGATTTCAACTAAATCCAGTTCAAATTTGGCATTACTAGGCAACCTTAAAATAAGCAGAACTTATAGTTTCAGACATCACTGAACTGTATCAACATGGCCACTGTGCAGAATCATAATGCAGTCTAAATTTGTGCACTACACTAAACAAGGATGGAGAGAAATATATTTGATGACTAAAAATAATATTACAAATAATTAAGTATAGAACATTGAAAGGCCTTTTATGATTCCCTAATGCTATTCATTCTCGGATAGATTAAAGTTAACTTCGCATTTTAACACAAGTGCTTAGAATGATGCACAAGAAATACCCAATCTAATTATCTGCCAGTAACATGTATCATGAATAAAGTATGTTTTGAATAGGAAAACTACTTCTATTTTGTACTACACCCCTTTTTTACTTGCATTATTTTTGTGCATGCATCTGCACACAATGATAAATATAAAAAACTTTTCACTTTTACAGGAAGGATCCCTAAAATACTTGAATTTCAACAGAACACCATCTAGTTTACAGTGAATTTGCTATGTAATGTCTGCATGATATTTCATGACCTGGCTGAAGTTAATTTTATTTCGATTATGGCCCCAAAAGTAGAAACAACATTGCGTGGTTTGGTTATATCACAATATTCCAGGCACTGCTATACAGGTGAAACTCGAAAAATTAGAATATCGTGCAAAAGTTCATTTATTTCAGTAATGCAACTTAAAAGGGGAAACTAATATATGAGATAGACTCATTACATGCAAAGCAAGATAGTTCAAGCCATGATTTGTCATAATTGTGATGATTATGGCGTACAATCCACAATCTCAGAAAATTAGAATATTACATGCAATCAATAAAACAAGGAGTGTACATAGAATAATATTGGACCTCTGAAAAGTATAAGCATGCATATGTACTCAGTACATGGTTTGGGCCCCTTTTGCAGCAATTACTGCCTCAATGCGGCATGGCATGGAAGCTTTCAGCCTGTGGCACTGCTGAGGTGTTATGGAAGACCAGGATGCTTCAATAGCGGCCTTCAGCTCTTCTGCATTGTTCGGTCTCATGTCTCTCATCTTTCTCTTGGCAATGCCCCACAGATTCTCTATGGGGTTCAGGTCAAGCAAGTTTGCTGGCCAATCAAGCACAGTAATCCCACGGTCATTGAACCAGGTTTTGGTGCTTTTGGCAGTGTGGGCAGGTGCCAGGTACTGCTGGAAAATGAAGTCAGCATCCCCATAAAGCTCGTCTGTGGAAGAAAGCATGAAATGCTCCAAAATCTCCTGGTAGATGGCTGCGTTGACCCTGAAGCACAGTGGACCAACACCAGCAGATGACATGGCTCCCCAAATCAACACAGACTGTGGAAACTTCACACTGAACTTCAAGCATCTTGCAGTGTGTGCCTCTCCATTCTTCCTCCAGACTCTGGGTCCTTGGTTTCCAAATGAGATGCAAAAGTTGCTCTCATCAGAAAAGAGGACTTTGGACCACTGAGCAACAGACCAGGTCTGTTTTTCTTTAGCCCAGGAGACGCTTATGACGTTGTTTGTTGTTCAGGAGTGGCTTGACAAGAAGAATACGACATTTGGAGCCCATGTCCAGGATCCGTCTGTGTGTGGTGGCTCTTGATGCACTGACTCCAGCCTCAGTCCACTCCTTGTGGAAGTCCCCAACACTTTTGAATGGCCTTTTCCTGACAATCCTCTCCAGGCTGCGGTCATCCCTGCTGCTTGTGCACCTTTTTCTTCCACACTTTTCCCTTTCACATAACTTTCTATTAATGTGCTTTGATACAGCACTTTGGGAACATCCAACTTCTTTTGCAATTACCTTTTGAGGCTTTCCCTCCTTATGGGGGGTGTCAGTGATGGTTTTCTGCACAACTGTCAGGTTAGCAGTCTTCCCCATGATTGTGATTCCTACTGAACCAGACTGAGAGACCATTTAAAGGCTCAGGAACCCTTTGCAGGTGTAATGGCTTAATTAGCTGATTAGACTGGGACACTTTGAGCCTAGAATATTGCACCTTTTCACAATATTCTAATTTTCTGAGATTGTGGATTTGGGGTTTTCATGAGCTGTAAGCCATAATCATCACAATTATGACAAATCAAGGCTTGAACTATCTTAGATTTAGATTTTATTAGATTTATATACCGCTCTTTCCCGAAGGACTCAGGGCGGTTTACAGGGCATTTTAAAATCACATCAATATAAAATACAAAGTTAAAAGAGAATTAAAAGATTAAATTATCCCTGAAAATAAAACCCCAGGTAAAATTCTCAGCCTGGGTCAGAGAGCTCAAAGAGCCAAGTCTTCAGGTCCCGGTGGAATGAGCGTAGGTCAGGGGCAGTCCTGAGCTCTACGGGCAGCTGGTTTCAGAGGGCAGGCGCACCCACAGAAAAGGCCCTCTCCCTGGGTGTTATCCACCGGCAATCTTTTACCGGCGGCACCCTGAGAAGACCCTTCCTCTGCAAGCGCACTGGACAAAGGGAACTTGATGCTGGCAGCAGGTGTTCCCTCAAATATCCTGGACCCAAGTCATTTAGGGCTTTATAGGTCATCACCAGCACTTTGAATCTCACCCGGAGAGCAACTGGGAGCCAATGCAGCTCACGGAGTAGAGGTGTTACATGGGAGTATCGGGAGACCCCCATCACAACTCGCGCGGCTGCATTCTGCACCAGTTGTAGTCTCCAAATGGTCCTCAAGGGCAGCCCCATGTAGAGAGCATTGCAATAGTCTAAACGGGAGGTCACGAGCGCATGAGTGACTGTGCGTAGGGCATCTCGGCCCAGGTTTGCATGTAATGAGTCTATCTCATATATTAGTTTCCCCTTTTAAGTTGCATTACTGAAATAAATGAACTTTTGCACGATATTCTAATTTTCCAAGTTTCACCTGTAAATGCTTGCTTTTTACAGAAAACAAAAGAACAGCTGTTGTCTCAAAAATTGTCATAAAAATTAATTACTTTAGTTACAGTAACCATCAAGAAACAAATCAGGAGACTTCCGGTTTTGTGCCTGTAGTGCATGGCTATGTGAGAGCAGACCTCTGCTCCCCACGGCTAGTTTTGTCCTGCCAGGGGGCCATAAATGGGTCCGAAGTTGCCCCAAAGAGGTGACCATGAAGGAGGAGCACGCTATTGATCATGAAGTGACAGCAATCACTTTGTTTGATCCAGGGGAAGCCCTCTGAACCTGACAGGAGAAAGGTTAGCCACATGCCAGCGTCTAGCCCAAGCTACCTGCAGCCAATGGCGAACAGTGTGCTTGGAATTGGTGATAGTATTTCATCTTCTCTCCCTTATTTTGCAACTAAGTCCTTGGGAAAGATCCCTAAAGCAAAAACCTCTGAAAGTGAGGGGAGGGGATTACATTCCCATTCCCCCATAGACGGAAGTGGCAAATTAACCTTTAAGGAGGAATTTTTTTTATTGAAATTAAATTTAAAATACTACAATCTGATCAAATTTAGAAACTAAAACAAACTGCTAAGATTATATTCTAAGGCAGGGCATTTCAACTGGTGGTACGCTTGGGGGAGGCGAGGGCATCTGGGTGGGGGCAGGGGCAGTCACCTTACCCTGCATAGTGGCGGGAGGGTTAACAGGTGTGGTATTAACAGGACAGCCACACACAGCAGAGGTGCTGCTTGAGGCCGGAGGGGAGGCCAGGCAGATTGCGGGCACTGGTGCGGAGGGCAAACACACATGCGAGTGGGACAGATCTGCATGGCAGAGGTGCTGCTCGGGGCCAGAGGTGGATCGCACGCATGAGCACCCTCTGCGCCGGCACCGCCATCAGTGCCTGCAATCTGTCCGACCTCCCCTCCGGCCCCGAGCAGCGCCTCTGCTGTGTGTGGCTATCCTGTTTGCAAGGTGTTCTCTCGCCTGTTGGATATCAGCAGCCCAAATTTGGTAGCTCCACTTAAGACCTGCTGAGGTGATTTATTTTCACCGAGCGGGAGATGTGACCCAGTACCTGCTGCCGCGGCTTGCTACTATTCCCTGTATTTTTCAATTGACAACCCATAGCTGTCCTTGAAAGCGGCTGGCTGGAACGGGGGATCTAAAAGCCTGATCGGCCGAGACGTCTCCAAACCAGGGACCTGGCTGTGCATTGCTCTTCCATCCTTCTTCGCCTGCCTGTTCACCTGGCTGGGACCCAGCCCTCCTGCCTGGTTGCGACGCGGAGGCTCCTGTGCAGTGCTATTTCCAGCTGGCGAAGGCTGCTGTGGCGGTGGGCAGGCGAGGGAGGTGCGGTGTCGGCACCCTCCTTTCTTCTCCTCCCTTCCCTTCCCCTCTTCTCCCTCTGCTTCTCCCCGCAGTGTCCTTGTCTCAGCATAGATAAGGCTGAGCGAGCATGCAGGAGGCAGCATCCTCCGGGCACATGCTGGGAGCCACAGGAAGGAACAGCTGGCCCTGGGCAGAGGTGCCTTGCCATGGCACACAAGGATCAGAAACCACCTCAGCTTCCTTCTTCCCAGCTTTGGGAAGCCGAAGCCCTCCCTGCCTGCTGCGGCCAGCACCTGGCCTGCCGTCTCCTCCTGGGGAAGGAAACTGTCCCACCCTGATCTCACGCTCCTGAAATCTCCTTCACTCGGTTTCAGCTTGCTTTCTGCAAGAGAAAGCAAGCTGAAACCGAGTGAGGGAGATTGCCAGAGATTGCTGAGAAATGCCGATCTCATGCTCCTGCAATCTCCCTCGCTCCGTTTCACCTTGCCTTGCTGCAAGAGAAAGCTAGACTGCAGGGCTGCCTTCGTTGGTGCCGCTCTAGCCCGGAGAGGGTTTCTCAGCACACGCCAATTCACGCGCTCATTCCTGGCAATCTCCCTCACTCGGTTTCAGCTTGCTTTCTGCAAGAGAAAGCTGGACCACAGGGCCACCTCTGCGGGTGCTGCTCTAGCGTGGAGAGGGGGAGGCCGCTCTCCATTTGGCCCGTCAGCCCTGGGAGAGCCCTGTGCAAGCGCCTCACTGGCTGTCGAACCCTGGCTTTCGAGCAGGAGCGGCCTTGCCCTACTTGCCATTGACTGGCGCCGGGAGCAGCCACCGCCACCCGCCCCGCTTTTCACAAGCCCTGCTATGCCGCCGCTTCAGGTTTCCAGCAGTGGGAGGCTCCGGGACAAGGGCCTGTCGGGGGTGAAGGGGCTGCTCCAGCGAGCCGCTTCTGTGGCAGTGGGGCATGCTGGTGCCCTGCGCTGCGCTCCGCTGCAGGGGCTGCCCTGGGAAGGGTGGAAGCGCAGCTGTAGTCCGGGATGTTCAACTGCTCTGAGCGCTGTCTGGCCGGCTTTGTGCCCCCATCCCGCAAGAGCAGCTGGTTGTGAGTTGCTGGCGTGCGCTTCCCTGAGTGCGCCTCAGCCCCGGATCTCCCCCCACCCGGGACTCCAGCCGCATCTGCAGAAGGTGAGCAGGGTGAAGGGCGCTTTGGTGCAGCTTCCATTCCTCCCGTGTGAAGGGTGCCTTCCTGCCCCGAGGTCCACAGCAGAATTGCTGGCACATGTGGATCGACTCTGAGCGAATACGAGGTGTTTCTGTTGCTAGAATAAAGCTTATTAAATGAGCTAGCAACCTCACAAGTACCGTTGATAGATCTTCCCCAACTTTCCTCCATTACTTCATAAAGAGTTAAGTGGGCATCAGGTTTCTTGGTAAAAATGGATTTGGAAAGAAGGAAGGAAGGAAATGACAATGGGAGGGAGGGAGGGAAGGAGGGAAGGAGAAAGAGGGAGGGAAGGAGGAAAGGAAGGAAAGAAGGAAGGAAGGGACAAGGGAGGGAGGGAGAGAGAGAAATAGAGGGAGGGAGAGAAAGAGAGAGAGAAAGAAATAGAGGGAGAGAAAGAGAGAGACAGAGAGAGGGGGAGAGAGAAAGAAAGAGGGAGGGAAATAGAGAGAGGGAGAGAGAAAGAGGAAGAAATAAAGAGAGGGAGAAAAAGACAGTGAAAGAGAAAGAGAGGGAGAGAAAGAGAGAGGGGAGAGAGAGAGGGAGAGAGAGAAATTAAATTAGTAACATGGTTGTTAAGTGAATCTGGTTTCCCCACTAACTTTGCTTGTCAGAAGATTGCAAAAGGTGATCACAAGACCCTGGAACAATGTGACCATCATAAATATGAATCAGTTGCCAAGCATACAAATGTAAATCACATGACCCTGGGGACGCTGCAACGGTCATAAGTATGAAAAATGGTCTCCTTCTCTCCCTCTCTTTAGTCTCCCTCTCTTTGTTTCAACTTGCTTTCTGAAACAGAAAGCAAGCTGCAACCGAGCAGGAGAGTTTGCAGGAGCGCGAGATCGGTGATCTCACACACCTGACAGTCTCCCTCTCTTTGTTTCAATTGTTTTCTGTTGATCAGCGCGTGTGGAGAAACGCCCATTCCCTCTGCAGCGCATCCCAATTGCTTGCCTTGCAGCAAGGCAAGCAGTTGGGACGAAGACTCGAGATTCGGCGTTTCTCTGCACCTGCTGATCAGCGCGCATGGAGAAATGCCCATTCTCTCTGCTGCGCCATCCCAATGGCTTGCCTTGCAGCAAGTATTTACTGGCCTCACTTATCAACCTCAAGGTCCCAGAGAAGGGAGGGAGAAAGGAAGGGGAGGGGGAGATGGGAGATGGGAGGGAAGGAAGGGACAAAGGAGGTAAGAAAGGAAGGAAAGGACAATGGGAGAGAGGGAGGGAAGGAGGGCACCCATCCTAGTCCCCACCCCCTCCACCAGAGACCCATGGATTCCCCCCACACAGGCACCCTGCAACCTGAGTGATGAGATGCCCCCCCAGCCATTGACTTCACTTGTCAAAAAGTTGCAAAAGGTGATCACATGACTCTGGGACACTGACCGTCATAAGTATGAATCAGTTGCCAAGCATCCAAATGTAAATCACATGACCCTGGGGATGCTGCAACGGTCATAAGTGTGAAAAATGGTCATAAGTCACTTTTTTCAGTGCTGTCGTAACTTTGAACAGTCACTAAGTGAATTGTTGTAAGTTGAGGACTACCTGTACTTTATCATTTTTTTCCTTTTTTTTTTGGTCAAGTTTTTGACACCTTGCTGGGTGACTGGTGGTATTCAGACATTGTCTTATCCTAAAAGTGGTACAATGGGTGAAAAGGTTGAAAAGCCCTGTTCTAAGGGATTTTGATGAAATTATAAAAAAAGGAAAATAATAAGAACTTCTTGTCTGAAAGAGCTGGAAAACAAATATTTGCTGACATCTAGTGAACATTTAGAATATAGCACATCAAAAACAACACCCAGAAACAAAGAAAAATCTGTTCCTATGAACTCTAATAACCTTTAAGAAGATAGTTGCCAGGGAACAAAGAAGAGATTGTACACTGGGCCAGCTATAAGATTGGAAAGTGTTTGAAGGAAAAAAATACTTTGATTGTGTTCTAAATTTATGAACTGTTTAAAAACTTTGATCTATGACTAATTTTTGAGAGGGAAAGTTACGGGAAGGATTCAAGATGGCTAAATATATTGAATTGTAATTTTGACTGGTTGACAATTGACTCCTGAAAGCAAGAACTGTTATAACACATTGATTTTAATAAAACCTTGACAATTGAAAATTACAATGGATTATAAAAATTATATAAAAGACAAGAACTATACAAAATAGGACTGTTTGGATTTTGAGTTTTGGCCAGCTTGACAAAGCTAATCACAGAGACTATTGCACTTATGACGGATTACTTGAAAGGGTGAGATAACATGGATATGACAGATTCATCAAAAAATGATAGAAAACCACACTTAATATCTACTCCTGAAGGACTCAGCCTGAAAGATCAAAGACCTCTAGAAACAACATTCCAAGACAAGACAAATACTTTCCAAGAAGAAATTTATGCAATGCTACGACAGATACAAATCACAATAGCTCTAACCCATGAGATTAAACATAACTTTGACAACATAAATGAATACACTTCTAACTTAAATTTACAATAAAACAAATCCAAAGAATGATGGTAAAGAATGAATAAACAAATCAAATAACAGAATGTGAAGTAGAAAAAAATGACTTAATTGGCAAAGTCACAAATGAAGGGAATTATAACTTAATACAAACAAGAAAAAAACTCACAAGATTTGGATACAACAATAAATATGGAAAAGATACCTTATCCATTAGAACGTCAAAATAAACTTGAGAAGAAAGAAGACTTAACAAAATGGACACTGCTAAGAAAATCACTGTTTGGGAAACAAAAAGCATACATCTTACGTATTATGTATCCTCTACTCCTAACAACAACTACAAAAATACAAGAACTGTTTGACAATTCAAAATATTAATTTGAAAAACAATTTGGCAAAGGAAGAAAATTAGAGATGGGTTTAAGGACACGCCCTACCAGATGGAACAATATACGAGCAAGCACTTGTTTGAATAATGGCTAAATAAATGAATAACTTTGGCTATAAAGGGGCTTTAGAAAGTGGGATAAGAGATATAAGTAATATAGTATTTTTAGTTAAGATACAAAAGGTAAAAATATTGGGATTTTGTAAGTGAAGGAAAAGTTTGAACTTTAAAGACAAATTAAGTTTGAAAAGATTTAGGATTAAGGAATGATTGAAATATTGAGGGGAATTTAGGCTTCCTAAACTTTGAAAAAAAGATATATAGTGATTCAATCAATTTTTACAAATAGAAGTGAAATATAAATTGATTAGAAAAGATGTTATAGGTAGATGTTATGATAGATAAGTAGTATAATATTTCTATAATATATGAAATATGAAAATACTGGGATGATATATTTAAGTGGAAAATTTGGACATTTAAGTGTTAACTACTGAGAAAATTATGATTGATAAGAATTGTTTGTCTTTTATGAAAATAACATAAGTTGATAAGAAAAAAATGCTATATATGGATGCTATTATTGTTGGTATACTGTAAATATAGAAGAAAATGTTTTTATTTAATCATTTATATATGGAAAATATCAAATATCAAAAATTATATTTAATGCTGAATAAGGAGAATACTATTGGGAGAAGAGAGGATCAAGGAAATATATTATCAATTTATATGCTAATTATGGAAATATAAAAATTAATTATTATTGACTGTTAATTATTATTGATTGTAATTTTTTTAAAAAAAATCATGAATCAAGACAACATGCTGTACACCAGGCACTAAGGTTCTTATTGTAAAAAATCAATAAAACTCTTACAAAAATAAAATAAAAGAAACAAATCGGGATTATTTGTTTAATGAAGCATGCATACTTCTGACTACCCAATATGGTTAGGAGACATCTGTATTACACGGAGAGGAGATGTCAATATAAGAAATCTGCTTTATATAAAACTGATGATACCTTTCATACAACAATAATGTAATAACCGCAGGAATGGCCACTTGTAGCATGGATATTTTGGGAGAGAGGCACATAAAGATCCTTTAAAAGTTGCCAATGAATTGCAATTTTAATGTGAGAAAAGAAAAAAAACAGATATGATTTTGTCTTGGCCTTTGAAGGACTCAGAATTTTTGAATCTGTATTTTGGAGGATGATGCTCGGTGTTATCCAACTCATGGTGTCCTGATAGGCCTTCCTTGACCTACGAGGCATCTCTTGTGTATGCCCGCCCACCCTTTCCAACCCATGCTGTCCCAGTGCTGCACCTACTCCAGCCTATACAGCACTTCTTGAGCATCTCCATAAATCCTTCTTGATCCACATCACCCTCTCACATTGCTTCCTTGACCTGCATGGATTTCTTGTGCACCCCCATACACAGGGAAGCACTAAACGTCCAAGAAACCCAAACAGTGCAAAGCAATCTGGTCGCCTGGAAGCTCCAGCTATCCCAGAAAGTTCCAGCTGCCCCAGCCCAACTGTCAACAGTACTCTGCACTCCAACATCCCTAACCACCCAGCATCCACCACAGCAGCTGTCCTTTGCCATCTTCATTTCATTGCTGATGAGATACATCCAGCCTGGCTCTTTGCAAGGTTGCTACTGGCCATACCAGATCTTTTTCCTGACCCACTTGCACTGTTCTCCAAATAGTTCGTACCTTTGTCCAACTCACATGTGGCCCTCTTGCAAGGCTTTGGAAGGTTTTGAAGTCTTGTAGAAAGGCTGCATGCAATTTGGACATTGTTGCATGCAGCCTAAAGAAGGCCTGGCATTGCTGGCAACTGCCTCACAAAAAGTCAGGACGAGCGTGTGGAGTAAGATGGCAAAGGTAAGTTAGAGTATGGGGAACCAAAAGGTATAAATGGAGAGGGAGCTGAAATGCGTAAGGGCAGATAGGCTGCCAAGTACCCAAATATTGATCATGTGACTATGTGGGCACTGCAATGGCCAAAACTTCATGCATGATTGCAAATCCATTTTTTTCAGCACCTCCATAATTTCAAAAAAAGAATGGTCACAAGCCAAGGACTACCTATCCTCATCTTACATTCCAAACTGCAATCTCCTATTCCACATGGTCTCACCAAAGGGTCCTTTGGATAGTGATCTCTCTCTCCCATTATTAGCTTTCAATAACAATTTTAGGAAACATGTAAGTTTAAATGAGGCTTCCAGCCCTAGTCATCACCATGCCACATTCATCATTTTCTGCTAATGGAAAGAACAGTACTGGACTGGGCAGTTCATACACTAAAGACCAGTTTTACTCCATCCACACATTATTTTTTGAAAGTAGAATTCCTATTAATAAAGGCGAATATTTGTAGCTCGGGGTTGAATAAAAGGTCCTTGGTGCTCTCTGAGCTTGATTGTTTTCTTGCAGATGTTTCATTAAACTAGGTAAACATCATCAGTGCAAGAAAACAAAAGAACAGCAAGGGCCCCTCAAAATTCCTATTCTAAAGATTAATATTGTCATACTATGCAAACGTACATTAGCTCATATTTCACAACTAAGAAATACATACAAGAAACTGACACATGATGAGAATGCCACTTAACTTTCAGAAATATTTATTATATCCCTAAAGAGAGCTTTTTCAAAAAGTAACGAACATATCAAAACTTTAATATTATCCTATTGTGCCTCTACATTTCTCCTAACAATCTTTGTCATATTACAAAATACATATTTTGAGTTTTCCTCTTAATAAAAATTAGAAAATTAGAATTAGAATTAATCTCTAATTCTTCTGTGCAGGAACTTCCATCAGACCTCTACAATTTGTGACTATAAAGCAGACCTTTACAAGTTAAAAAGATCAAAAGTGTAACACATGTATTGCTGCAAAATGCCACACATGCAACATCACCTCCCCCTCGGCAAACAAGTCAACAAAAGAGCCAGTGTCCACAGAAGGGACAGATGGATTTTTAAGAAATGTGTTCTCTCAGTCTCTTTTCCCCCACCCCACCCCAAGTTGGAACAGTGTGTCCAGAACTTTGTCTAAGTATCAATTTTTCTACTGTCTTATGTGGAGAGGAAAATGCAAAAGAATAAAAACACAGAATTCTAGTTATAAAGTGCATTTAATGTATTTATCTGAAAAAAATAAAGAAAACTATGAATCCTCTTTAGTAAGGGGAAGATAAAATATCTTTCCCCCCCTCCTGCTAGTCTTCAAGTTTCAAAAATTCAGAAAAGAATCCTTTTCTCTTGTCTAATCATAAATATTTGTTCCATTTTAGGGACAAGGACAATTGTTGTTTTTCATTATGTTAATCTCCACCCACTTTAGCATTCTGTGAATAACTAGCTTAAAAATAAAATAGACCCAGATTGTTGGGGGCAATAAGCTGACTTTGTAAAAATGCCGCTGGGGGGGGGACATGAAAGCCCTAATAAGCAGGCATATACATAGAATGAAGGCTATTGCTAAGCACATTGATTTGTGCTTCTTAGATTGTAAGCCGCCCTGAGTTTTCGGAGAAGGACAGGATATAAATGGGATTTAAAAAAATGTTTTTAACATAAACTGATTTCTTGATTTAAAGTTACAATTCTCCAATTATATGCCAATGTATGCCTAGTCCATTCTTACTGAAGCTCTCATTTCTGGCAGAAGCAAGAAGGCAGTAGTATCAAAATCTATAAGCAAAGGAATCAAATTGTACAACCAACAGAAACTACCGTATTTATGTTTATTTTATATTTTATTCTATTTCATTTTTTTGCAAACTCCAATATCCTTACAGCTAGTTTCCATTAGCAAAAACCCATCCACGCTGGTGAACTCAGCTAAAAGATACCATCGACCATGGTATCTTACTGCGGCGTCTTCGGGGGTTGGGAGTGGGAGGCACCGTTTTACGGTGGTTCTCCTCCTACCTCCTGGGACGTTCGCAGTCGATGTTGGCAGGAGGGCAGAGGTCGGCCTCAAGGCCTCTTGTTTGTGGAGTGCCTCAGGGGTCGGTCCTCTCGCCTCTCCTGTTCAACATCTATATGAAGCCGCTGGGTGAGATCATTCGTGGTTTTGGGGTTGGGTATCATCAATATGCTGATGATACCCAGCTTTTTATCTCTACCCCAAACCACCCCAGTGATGCCCTCTCCGTGATGTCCCGTTGCCTGGAGGCGGTCCGGGTCTGGATGGGGAGGAACAGGCTTCGGCTCAACCCTGACAAGACTGAGTGGCTGTGTGTGCCGGCGTCTCTGGAAATTCAGAATATTCCACCGTTAATTATGGGGGGTGAGATATTACCCACCGTAGATAGGGCTCGTAACTTGGGTGTCCTCCTAGATTCACAGCTCTCCTTGGATGATCATATAGGAGCTGTGACTAGGGGGGCCTTCACTCAGGTTCGCCTGGTGTGTCAGTTGCGGCCCTATCTAGACCGGGATGCCTTGCGCACAGTCACTCATGCACTCGTTTGGACTACTGCAATGCTCTCTACATGGGGCTGCCCTTGAGGACTACTCGGAGGCTCCAGCTGGTGCAGAATGCAGCCGCGCGAGTGGTGGTGGGAGTTTCCCGATACTCCCATGTAACACCTCTACTCCGTGAGCTGCATTGGCTTCCGGTTGTCCTCCGGGTAAGATTCAAGGTGCTGGTTATGACCTATAAAGCCCTAAATGGCATGGGTCCGGGTTACTTACGGGAACATCTGCTGCCGGCATCAACTTCCCTTCGTCCAGTGCGCTCCCACAGAGAGGGCCTCCTTAGGGTGCCGTCGGTGAAAGAGTGTTGACTGGCGGCCCCCAGGGGGAGGGCATTCTCTGTGGGCACGCCAGACCTGTGGAACCGTTTACTGGTGGATCTGACCTGCTACCACGAGGGGTCCAGGTGCTTTCTTAGGGGGAGGTCTTAAAGTGGAGGTTCAAAAAGGTTTCAGCAAGCTACAATGGAACACTGGGTAGTCTGGGTAGTTTCAATTTTACTGTGACCTGGTTGATGATTTTCACAATGGGGAAAGGCCCCAAGAATTTTGGTCCCAATTTCTTATTGGGTAGTTTAAGGCGTAAGTATTTGGTTGACAAATAGACCTTTTCCCCAACTTGGAATGTTCTTTGGGAGCTCCCGTTTTGTCAGCTTGCTTTTTGTAGGTCTCAAAAGTCTTTTTAAAGGCCACCTTTGTATTTTTCCAAACTTCTTCCCAACCCCTCACCCAATGATCAAGAGTCTGGAAAGCGGAGGGTAACTGAGGGTATTCCGGTATGAGGTTGAATTCTTTCCCTGTGGCTACACAAAAAGGAGTGTAGCCGGTGCTGCTACGTACTGAATTATTGTAAGCCACCTCTGCAAAAGGGAGGAGGTCGGTCCAGTTTGTTTGTTGGTAATAGACGTAGCATCTAAGGCAGGGCTTTTCAACCTTTTCACCCATTATACCACTTTTAGGATAAGGCAATATCAGAGTACCACCAGTCACCCAGCAAGGTGTCAAAAACTTGACCCAAAAAAAGGAAAAAATGATAAAGTACAAGTAGTCCTCGACTTACAACAATTTGCTTAGTAACAATTCAAAGTTACAATGGCACTGAAAAGTGAATTATGACCATTTTTCACACTTATGACTGTTGCAGCATCCCCAGGGTCATGTAATTTACATTCGGATGCTTGGCAACTGACTCATACTTATAACATTCAGTGTTCCAGGGTCATGTGATCAATGGCCAGGTCATCACTCAGATTGTGGGGTGCCTGTGGGGGGGATCCGTGGGTCTCTGGTGAAGGGGAGTGGGACTGGGATGGGTGCCTTCCCTCTCTCCCATTGTCCCTTCCTTCTTTCTTTCCTTTCCTTCTTTCCCTCTTTGGCCCTTCCTTCCTTCCTTCTCTCCCTCCCTCCCTCCCTCCCATTTTCCTGTGCTATGCCACCCAAATCCCCGCCTGGTTTTGGCAGGTAGCAGAGCATTCTCACCCACACAGAGCGGCCGGGCAAAGTAAAACCACTGACAGCATGGCCCTGCCTGTGCACGCAGAAAGGCAGAGGAGAGCGCATGCGCCTCAGCCTCTGCGCACGTGCACAGGCAGGGTGAGGATGTCGCCGGTTCACCTCCTGTTTTCAGGCAGTACATTATGAACTGGCTACTTCTCCCAGTCATTTTTCCCCTACCGGAGCCCAGCGTTTAAGCCAGTTCCCCAATCCTCTCCGTGTACATTGTTCTTCCCATAGCTCTACCCAGCACTGTCAAGAGATAGCCATTTCTGGCTGCCTTGCTACCATTCTTAAGCTACATTTGCACCCGCCCGAAGAGTGACACTTTTCTCCCTCCTCCAAAGGAAACAAACCCGCAACCCACCAAGTCACACTTCCTTCAGGCCAAGTAATCTCTGGGCCCAACTTTGAGACTGTTTTAGCCTGAAACAGAGAGTCGGAGTGTGCGTCACTCTCACCATTTGGATTCTACTTTTATGCCCTGGGAGCAGCTTGCCTTTCAAACCTCCGATATATAACACAAGGAGAAACGTGCTTCAAAGGTGCGTCTCGCAGAGTCTTTCCCAAGCGATGCCTGCATTCCACCGCTGCAGAAAAAGAAGTGCTGCATTTCCCACCAGTGCAGGCAGCCCAGGTCCTGTGAGAGGATGAGTGGGAATGAAGCAGCCCTCGGGTCTGTGCTGCGGTAAAGCCGCAAGCGCCAGTGTCACCTGGGCTCCTGCCTGGCTCACTTGCTTGCAGAAAAGAGGCTGCTTGCTAAATGAGCTGGGCAGCAGCCCAGGATCAGCGTTTCTGAGCAGGATTTCTAAGTGCGACTCAGCTGATCCCGGGCTCCTGCCTAGCTCACTTGCCTGTGAAAAAGAGGCTGCTTGCTAAGTGAGTCCGGGATCAGCTGAGTTGCGCTCAGAAATCACACTCAGAAACGCTGATCGGGGCTCCTGCCTGGCTCACTTGCTTGCGGAAAATAAGCTGCTTGCTAAGTGAGCTGGGCAGCAGCCCAGGAACAGCGTTCAGAGTGTAGCTCCGTTAGTAGCCGGGTGAAAAGCAGTTGGTAGGCCTTGAGATGATCCAATTAATTTAAGAAAGTTTCTCCAAAATTTCACTGTGAATTGCACCCCTCTGTCCAAAATTATTTGCTTAGGGGCGCCATGTAGTTGATAGATATGTTTTAGGAACAACTTAGTCAGGCGTTGAGTCGATGGAAGTCCTTTGCAGGTGATAAAGTGAGCCTGTTTTGAAAATAGGTCTATCACAGTCCAAATGACAGTATTTCCTCTACTGTCAGGTAGGTCTACTATAAAGTCCATAGCTATTTCTTCCCATGGTTGAGAAGGTTCGGCCACCGTTTGCAGTAAGCCAGGGGTCTTTCCTGGGATTCTTTTCATGATGGCACATACAGTACAGCTCTTGACATAGTTTTCTATTACCAAAATTGCCGGTGAGTGAGATGTAGTTTTTAGATATCTGAAATGTCCAGCCTGTTTGACATTGTGGCTGTATTTGAGGGCATTAAGACGAAGAGCTTCAGGCAAGTACAATTTTCCCCCCTTGTAAGCCAGGCCATCCCTGCATATTAGGGATGTCTGATTGTCTTTAAACCATTGATCACTGAGGAGTTCTCGCTTTATTTTCTTTACCCCGGGGTCATCAGGATTAGGGGTCCTGCGAGGTGTGAGTTGGGCCGCAGTTTGTGGACCGGGGATAATTGTCTCGTGAACTTCATCATGTTCGCTTTTGTACTGTGGCAATTGGGAGAGCGCATCAGCTAGGAAGTTTTTTCTTCCTGGTATGTACTTTAGAGTTAAGTTAAAATGTTTGAAGTACTGTGCCCATCATACTTGTTTTGGGGACAATTTGCGGGGAGTTTTTAGTGCCTCTAAGTTTTTGTGCTCTGTCCATACTTCAAAAGGCACCTTGCTCTCTTCTAAATAGTGCCGCCAATTTAATAGCCCCCACCTAATAGCGAAGGCCTCCTTCTCCCAGACTGTCCATCTCCTCTCGCTTTCAGTAAATTTCTTAGAGGTGTAAGCACAAGGTTGCAGGACCCCACTTTTATTCTTTTGCAATAACACCACTCCGACTGCCACGTCGCTGGTGTATGCCTGAATTACAAAGGGCTCCCCTTTGTAAATATGAGAAAGGTGGTTGTCTAACCCTTCTCTAAAAAGATGAATTATTTTACTCAGGCCATCTCTCTATCCGACCTGCCATCTTTCGACACTCCCGCACGTACTCTAGGGCAGGCCGGCTGGCCAGCTTGCTTTATCTTATGGATTTGCTCTTCTGCTTTGAGGGCAATGGATGGGTCCTCAAATTTTCCCTCAGCCCCAGGAGGAAAAGGTGGGGGGTCCTCCAATTCAGGGGCCTGCTCATTATATAAATTGTTCAACTATTCAAATGCTTCTCCCTCTAGGTTGGATGCAATCACATCGACCATTGCACTCGGGTCCAGGTAAGTGTGACCCCAGCGATTCAAGCGAGAGCATACTTGGTTAAGGAAAAAAATCAGTTTCTCTGGGTCCACATCAAAGGTTGCTTTGAAGGGTGGGCTCATCATTGCTTGCTGGGGCCCCCATTGCTGCGGGCCCCACCCTAATTGTTGGTTCAATGGCTGCTGGGGCTCCCATTGCTGCTGTTGGACTCCCAAATGCTGTCTACCCCATTGGTGCTGTTGTAGGCCCAGGGGTTGCACGTTTGGGGCCTGCTACTGCCTCCCCTGCTGTGGTTGTCTGAGGGGAGAGTACTGTTGGTCGGTGGGACATTGTGGCACCATCTGCTGTTGTAGGCCCCTCAATGGTTGTTGGATGGGCGGGGGTTGCTGTTGTCTACTCTGGATTTTGGCTGAAGGGAATGGTGGCGCCCTCTGCTGATGATCTACTAATAGTTGTGTTAGTCTCAAAGGCTGTGGTGCCTCCCTCATTTGCAGGCCCCTCAGTGGTTGCTTGGCACTCGGGGGTGGTGACCAGTCTCCATGGGATTGTCATCCCACAATTGGCTGTTGCTCTCCAGGCTTCTGCAACACCCCAATCTGCTGCAAGGCCTCTATCAGCTGATTTAGGCTCAGAGATTGCTGCCCCTCCTTCTGTGGGGGCTGCCACACTGCCAACTGCTGAGGGGGCCCTAGTTCCTCTTCTTCTGTGGGACTGGAGGCCCTAGCAGGGAACTCCAGGGGTTGGAGGGCCGTTAGCTCTGCGAAAAGGGGGGTGGGGGCCTCTTTCAGCAGGAGCTGTTCTGCGCTTCTAGTTCTTCAAACCTTTCTGCTAAATTGTCAACTGATTGGCTTTGGGCTGCAGACGGATATTTCCACTCACCCGAGTCTTCAATCTCAGCTAGCCTGGCTGCTCCCCACCGGTCTGGGGAATACGATGTGCAGGATTCTTTGTTGTCGTCCCACCTCCTCTGCCTTTGAAGCCCTTGGGGATGCCAAGGCTGCTCCAAGGCACCTGGAGACTCCGCTGGGCTTAATCAACTCTGACAACCAGACCATTTCTCCTGGTTGTTTGGGTCTAGCTCCCAGCTGGGAGGATTGCTGAAACTCTTTCCCTGCCGGCTTCTTCCCTAGCCCTTCCCCCACTGGGGTGGCCGCTGGTGCCGGTGAGCTGGCTTCAGGCAATTTTTCTTCCTCCATTGTGGGATCTTCTCCAACTCTTTGCCAGACTGCCTCCCAAACCTAGAGACAGCAACGGGAGGTCGGGACTCCCTAATTAGTTTAAAAAGTAGGGAGATTACAGCTTGATGTCAAGTTTCCGACGTATGGGCATTTCAAGTGACTCTGAGGCATTGTATACCTTAAAAGTCCTTTATTAGCCTAATACACTGGCAAATGCTTGCTCGAAGGAAGCTGGAAACTGAAATATATTGTGCCCCTTGCACAATATATTAAAACACAATTCTCCACCTTTCTAATTTTGTCATTAATCATATTCTCCAATTAATTTAAAGAATCAGTTTTACTTCCATTAGAAAACCCACCAAGGTCTTATCTTCTCTAGTTAGAGATGGCCTTGAAAGGTGCAATCCTACTCGTCCCCCCTCCCAACCTTAAACTAAATCTCTTAAAGCAATATACAAGTTTAACATATGAAATGGCTACTTCTTCATCTCTTCTCAAGCAATAACATTCGATGTTAGCAGCATTGACACAAATTACATTCAACTGTTAACAAACTGTTATGGCATACAAGAACCTGAAGTGCAACATGTCACTGAAGATTCATTGCCTGCATTCACACTTTGACTTCTTTCCTGAAAATCTAGGTGCAACCAGTGATGAATATGGTGAAAGGTTCACCAAGATATTGCCACAATTGAAAGAAAGGTATCAGGGCTACTGGAATCCATCAGTACTGGGTGACTATTGTTGGACACTACAATGAGAGAAATGAATTGCAAATAAAAATCAGCAGCGAACACTTTTAGTTCTGTTAAACTCAGGCAGGGTGTCAGAAACATTATGCAAATAAATCCATTTCTTATTTCTCAAGACATCTATATGATGCATTCTGAAATTATTTTTGCATTTAGTTTGAGGGAATCTATCATCATCAAAAAAATTTCAAGAAACAATTCTTTTTTTAAAAAAATGTCAAAATAAGAGCAACTTTGCCCAGAGTAGCATCTAACTGAAGTTACAGAAATCCAAAGTAGACTTTGGCCCTCATAAAAATTAACATAAAAGCAAGTTTATAATTAAAAAATATAATTATTATTTGTTTCTTTGTTATTTTTGGTATTAAACCTGTATACCAAAGACTTTTAAAAATACTTCTGAATATTCTAATAAGCTCATGAAAGATAAATTTCCTGAACTGCTGTGCAAGTGAATACTGCACCATATAAGCATATGGTGATGAAAGTTCATTCACTTTTTCCTACCGCATGATAAATAAATCTCTGATGGCAATAACAAAAGTCTTAGGCAACAGAGATACACAACTTGTCAACATGTGAATGAGTCATCTTGTAATTAATTTGAATCATACTAAGCTTGAGTCATTACATCATTATCTCATTTTTTAAAAAAGTGGTACTCCTAAACATAATGGAAAACATTATTGTAGTGGGTAGGAATGCTCATATAGATATATATGTATTTTATTTATTTATTTTAATCCCATTTATATCCCGCCCTTCTCCGAAGACTCAGGGCGGCTTACAATTTAAGCACAAACCAATGTGCTTAGCAATGTGATGGAAAGCACTGTTTCATATACAATTTCAACTTAATGTCAGCAACTTCTTAATGAATATATGAGAAAGTACACTGCTTAATAAATTGGGTGGATAGACAAACTGCCAACATTACAATACAGCAGCAATCAAGATGTATTGATTGGCTATTTTTTCATTGTCAAGTGGGTTTCAACATAACATTAAAACAAGAATGCCAACTTAATAAACTACAGTGTGAATGTGGAGATTACAGATGTCCAGAGACCCAGAAAAAAATGCAGCTACTTTAGGGTTGGTGATGGATCTTTGCAAGAATGTTTGTGTGATAATATGAAGAAAAGTACAAGAGAATACCAAATACAGGGTAGCATATATGGACGGGAGAGAAATCTACTCTATTTTCCATCAACTTTACTAACTGTGTGATTGCCAAAGAATTTGGCAATTACTAAAGTGGATCCATTTCTAAAATGGTTGTCTACCTATGCCGGGGATAGGGAACCTTGGCTCTTTTATGACATGTGGACTTCAACTCCCAAAATTCCTGAGTCAGCATGGCTGGTTCAGGAATTCCAGGTATTGAAGTCCACAAGTCATAAAAGAGCCAAGGTTCCCTACCCCTGAACTATGCTGATCTATTATTGATGAATACAATAAAACTGATGAATATAAATCATATTACATATTCACTTACTGCTTATTAAGGCAGATTCCACGCTTCTTGTGATTTCACAGAGTAGCTGATATTTTTATACAGGTAGAGAGAAAACCTCCAGTTTTATTTACGCATTGCCAGTGTTTCAATGTCACTGTACTCTAAAATGTCTCAGTAATCGCAAATGGGTTCATCAGATATAGTCTTTGTCAATTGTTGAAATGTTTTTACATTGTAGACATGAGAAAGTAGCACAATCTGTTTCTATATAGTCTACTTATAATCTATATAGTCTACTTTCCTGAAACTTTTGACAACATCAGTGATTGAATGTGAGATTAATATCTATATAACTATAATTACGTTTATTAAATGTAGCATTATAAGTAAAATTATTGCTTAACTATTCCTACATGAGTTTAACTCTATATACAAAGAGCCTAATGTTGTCATATGGTGTTGAAAATAGGAAGTTTGCCATAAATCTTCATTAAAATATATCATTACATTTATTTTTTTCTTATAATAATCTGATATAGCAACAGTAACCTCTGTGTCTGCAACTAAACAGGACTTTCTAGGCACACAACATTCTGACCTGAATTAATTAATGTTTTATTGCTTGCTTAGGAGAGATGCTTACAACATATCTGGAAAATTCTAATTTGGAAAATACTGTATCATAAAAAAAAATACTAGTTCTGCTAAGATCTATTATACTTTTCAGCAACACATGGGATAGTAATTGATATAGAAGTTGGATTATAGCTGAAGAAACACTTCACAATAAATTTCAAAAATGTATTTTCATTTTCCTAGGCATTGGATCAAGATTTAAATAAGTGCATCTATAATGGGTCGAATATGAACATGACTGTGGTATAGATTTGGTTGAGATATTTTTTTTATTTTTGCTGGATTCTGTCCTTAAAAAAAACCTATTCAGTGATCTAAATAAAAAAAAATTAAAAAAATTCTGTCAGAGACAGACTGCCCTCTTGGGAGGAGGGATCAAGTGTGGGATCAATCTGGAATCATTACACAGACACAAGAGAACAAAGTCCAATTCTATCCCCACCCACCTCTAGAATGCCATTGCAACTTATGTAGTCTTTCCCAGGAACAAATTGCCCATCTGAGAAAATTCCTAAAAAATAGGAAGATACCTGAGAAATGCCTATCTTTCAGGAACTTTAGCAAAGTAGTCCTATATAAAGCAGCATTACAAACACTAACTCCAGGATAGGCACAATGATTGCAATATAGAATAACACAATTATAACTGAATATTTTCTTACACTGGATTTATTATCTTCAAATGGCAGCCCCCATTTCTTTACCTAGTATTGAACCTGATTCATATACAACAATTAGATATGAGCCAATAATCAAAATCTGGGAACTCCCAAAATGACACCAGATCTAGAAAATCTTGTTTTTCAGAAAGTGCCTATTGACCACTTTGAATAGTAGGGCTACTGCAAAATTTGAGAGCCCTTCATTGCCAGGAAATTGCTAATTGGAAGCATGCCACACATAATGTTGAAGACTTTCACTTTCAACTGCTTTTAAGGTCACAATTTTTTTTCTTTAAAAAAAATCTATATATTTGATGGTAGTAAAAGTTCAATAAGAGCTACACAAACTGCTGACCAGTTCATATGAATTACAGTAATTAATTTCAAAATATCAGTCATATGAAGCCAAGTCATCCTTTTAAATATATGCAAATTAATTTATAGATCATCAGCGTAAAATTACACTTTGGTTCAATCATGTCCTGGAAGTAGTACATGTAGTCCACAACAACATTCAAGGCTCTGATAATACTGAGTGAATTGCGCTTATGCCCAGGACTCATAGTTACAAGCACTGCAGGGCCCCTGAGATTACAGTGATCAAAATTTGAGTGATTGGCAGCCTGTCTATATTTATGACTTCAAGATGATTTCAGCTGCCTCCATCTGCTCCATTTCTGCCCTTCTGGCTGCCCTGTACTCTGCCATACACCCCCACTGTCCTGCATTCCACCACCCCTGACCGATATTCACAATCTTCTTTTCCCACTGCTGACAAGACAAAGGGTCAGACCAAATTTCTCTTGTCAGTGGCTGGAGGAAGACCCTGAAAATTAACTGGAAGGGTCAGAGAAGTGGTGTGCAGGCAACCAAACGGGCAGAGACAGAAGAAGATGGAAAAGGGGTGTGTGTGTTTGAAACATAGGTTGGCAAGGCAGGATAGTAGAAACATGAGGTCTTGACCTAACAACCCAGTTGGAACTGCCTCACTAAATGGAAATATCATATAATGTTTTGTATAATGACTGCATCACTTACTGGCAGCAATTTCAGCCCCAGTTAGTATTATTTAGTGAGGACTATCTTTATGCAAAATCTATACAAACCTTTTGTGTAAGTAAAAGATTCTTTCAGAAGGTTCCACAGTTGACTTATTATAAGACTACTTAAGATACTGTATAATAAACATTAACAATTGTTAGTCTAAAAGTATTAAGACTTTTAGAAATAATACACAGAAATAAGTACTTACTTGGTCAATTTCCATCAACTTTGGAAAGGCACCAGGCCACTCTATAGCTACTTTCACAATATTTGCAGGAGGAGGCATATTCTATCACTGGTCTTCTTCAAAAGTAGTGAATTGGAATACCTTATAGGCTATAATCTCTCTTTCACAGCTAGAGGGAGAAAGGATAATAGTATCATTTAAAATAAATTCAAACAAAATCATCCATTTTTTCATGACTTGACAGGTATAAAGTTGACTCAGCCTTCCATCCTTCCGAGGTAGGTAAAATGAGGACCCAGATTGTTGGGGGCAATTAAGCTGACTTTGTAATAATGCTGCTTGGGGTGTGTGTGAAAGCCCTAATAAGCAGGCATATACATAGAATGAAGGCTATTGCTAAGCTTGTAAGCCGTCCTGAGTCTTCGGAGAAGGGCGGAATATAAATGGAATTAAAATTAAAAAAATAAAAATATTACAGGTGTGTAAATGTACAGGTTAAATCTTGAAAATTCAATTGTATACCACACAGTATGATACAAATCAACTTACCTAGAAGATGACTGAAATATTAGAATATACTTTGGTAATCATGAAATAGTTTTTTTTATTCTATTATCACTAGTAAAAGACTAAACTATCCATCTTTAGCTGCTTCATCATGTCCTCCAATGATCTTGTGGACTTGTTGATAAACCTAGAGTGATGTCACACAGTTTTTTCTTCTGATGGGGGAGCTCTTGGACATGTTCCTCACACTTAGGAGCAGCTGGCTTACTTGAGCTCAACTCCAACTGGTTTGAAGTTGATTTTCACTATACATCAACACTTCTGCAAGCAAACCCACAAACTATTCTCTGCAACCACTGCACTGTTATCTCCATCAGTAAAATAACAGGACAGGACAGGAGAGGACAAGACAAGACAGATAGATAGATACAATGGCATACATTGAAAATGAAATTTAGTAGCTTGCTCTCAAAGCGTACACATACATAACACACATTTAAACATACTATATACAACATATGTATAGACCTACACCATTACATATAAGTAACATATAAATATTAATCACTGTCCATCTTGAATATATAATGGAAGAAGGAAGCTTGAGAGTTCACAAGGTTAATGCTGTATGGAATGAAACTGTGGCTGAATCTGGATGTTCTTCTTCGGATACCACGAAGTCTCCTCCCAAAAGGTAACAAGGAAAACAGGTCATGAAGAGGATGTGTAGTGTCCCAGACAATCTTGCGGACCCTGCTCAAGCCACACTTGTGTGCTATGTCCTGGATAGAGGGGAGGAACTGCCAACAATCTTTTCAGCCATCCTCATCACTCTCTGCACCAGCTTCCCGTCTGAAGCAGTGATGCTTCCAAACCAGACTGTGATGCTGTATGATAGGATGCTCTTGGTCATCCCTCTATAGAAAGTGGTCAGGACAGGGAAAGAAAGATGCGCTTTTCTCATGTGACGCAGAAAATGCAGGCACTGCTGTTCCTGCTTCACCAGTGTCTCGCAGTGGAGTGACTAAGCCAGCCTACTTGTTAACTGCACACCCAGGAATTTGATGCTGGTAACCATCTCCAATATAAGAATAACAGAATACAAAATAACAAGAGTTGGAAAGAAACTTGCACGTCTTTTAGTCCAACCCCTTGCTCAAGCAAAAGACCCTATATCAGACATGTCAAACTCAAGGCCCATGATGTGTTTAGATCTGGCCCATAAGCAGACTAGTAAGAGAAGGTGATTGAGTAATTACCTCCTCGCTTCTTCAGGTGTCTTGTTAGTAGCAGCAGCACTAGCAAAGGAGAGGCTTCAGAAGCCTCTCCAATATGTGGTGCTGTGTGGCAGCAGTAAGCGCAAGGGCAGGCGGGCATGGGTCTACTATGACTCACAGCGGCTGGGTAGGCATGGCCAGGTAGGTGCAGTCGGCCCAGCCCCACTGACTCAGGACAGCTGGGTCAGCGATGGAACAAGTCACACTGGCTAACTCGAAGTGGGGACAGCTCAGTGTCCCACAAACCCCAAACTGCCAAACAGCAGCATACACACAAATACATAAACACCTTTCACTCCAAATTTGGGGACTTTTATCCACAGAAGGAGAAGTCCTTCTCCCAAAGCTCAGGCATGACTGGGAGCTTGCCAGCTCAGATGTGGATAAAAGTCTCCAAACTTGGAATGGCATGTATGTGCATGCACACAGCATGCCAAAAGAGACCTTCTTCTCCCAATCCCAGATATCTGAGCATTGGCGCTTCCCTGTCCGGTGCCCCCTCCCAGCAAACCAGGAGGTGGAAGGTGATGCTGCTGTGTGTGGAAGTGCGGAGTCAAATTTCTGCCTTGACAGATCTCTGGAGAACAAGAAGAAGAGGCAGGGGAGTAAAGCTCCCCAGTCCTGCAAGAGGGAGGCTGGCCCTTCTTGAAAGGGAATAATTTTGAGAAGGATGCTGATTTGTTGGGGCAGCCTTCCCTCAAGCAGCTCCTCGCCACCTCTCCTTCTCTCCAGAAATCTTTCTAATTCAACCAAGAACTTTTACATGCTCATGCATGCACACACCATTCCAAACTTGGACTTTTACCCACATCTGAGTTGGCAAGCTGCCAATTATGCCTGGGCTTGGGAATGAGGACCTCTCCTTCCTCTGTTGATAAAAGTCCCCAAACTTGGAATGCGGGGATTGTGTGTGCATGTGTACACGCATGTGAACACACACTTGGCTGCTAGCAGTTTGGGGAAGTGAGAAGCTTGTGGGGCACTGAGTTATTCCCACAACGAGTTAGCTGGTGCAACTTGTTCCATGCTGACCCAGCCGTCCCAAGTCAGTGGAGCTGGGCTAGTTGCACCTACCTGGCCACGCCTACCCAGCCTGTCCACCTGGCCATACTGAGTCAGCTGCACCAAGTGGTGTCGAGCCAGCCATGCCCACAAAATTATGCCTACCTAATCACTGCAACCTGATTGTGACCACCCAGTCACGCCTACCCAGCTACGCCCATCTGAGGGCAACCATAATGCTGATGCGACCCTCAATGAAATTGAGTTTGACAACCATTCTGGACAAATGGCTGTCCAATCTCTTCTTAAAAACCCCAGTGATGGAGCACCCACAACTTCTAAAGGAAAGCTGTTCTGTTGCTTAATTATTTTACTGTCAGGAAATTTCACCTTAGTTCTAGGTTGGTTCTCTCCATGATTAGTTTCCATCCATTGCTTCTTGTCCTGCTTTTTACCTTCTGATGTTTTGAAAAATAAACTGACCCTTTCTTCTTTTTGGCAGCCTCTCAAATATTGGAACACTGCTATCGTGTCATTAAAGATTAAAAAAAAATCAATGTATTCCTTTCCATCCTTTCAGAAAAAAATAATCCATTAGATATCCAATAATAATCCCTTTTAAGAAGAATTATTCACAAAGATATGACCAGAAAACATTTACTCAACTGCAACAATTTCCTATGTGTTCATAAATAGATCACTGCACTATAGCAACCAGGATGTCAGAAGAAAGGCAAAAAAGAACAGTACTTTTCACGGAGAGACAAAAGCGCATAACGCATTAACACATTTTTTGGAGGGGAGGTGATAGGTCACAAGTTTATCTTATTATATAAAGCCATTTGGAATGAGTGGGATCTTGGATATTGCATTCTTAATGAAAGTTTAGAAGATTTATGACAACTATTCTATAGTTATTTACTAAAATTTGTATATCCAGGTGTATATACAAATATATCTCCACACCCACACTGGTTAGGAATTCTGGGAATTTAGTTTACCTCTACTCAACAAAAACTGGGGAGTTTACATATTACAGTAGCCTTGCCAACTTGGTGCCCTCTAGAAGTGTGACAATATGTTCAAAGTTTGTTACAGGAGATGAAATCCAATGGATTTCAAATCAAATCAAACTATAGTTCAGTATACCTGCATTAATATGTGTATATACAAATGTATCTTTTTAAAGAATATTGCGTTATCATCAGCAAGGAACACACGAGACAGCTGGCTCAAGTAACAACCTTTTAATAAAGGCAGGGAACTGGGCGCTGACAGACTTTCTGCACCGATATTTATACTCCAGCTGGCACGCTGGCAACCAATCAGGAACTTGCCGATTTCCCGCAGTTGGTGAGGTCCAATCTGCGGTGGCTGGCTTTGACAGCCGGCTTGTTCCATTTGCCGCGCCTGAGCTGTTTCCGCGGCTTGACAGCTGAGAGCTGTCAAGCCGCTGCGGCTGCACATAAGCCTTCGGCAGCTTTTGACAGCTGTCAAAAGCTGCCGTGTGTTCCGGCCAACTTTACCTCATAACCCTTTTTGTAATGTACATAACCATAACACAACATTAATACATAGCAAATATGGAACTAAGACCACTTCTTTACAATATATACATACCAGTTAGAATTAATTTGATTTAAAATTAACTTTTTATCTTCAGAAAGATGCTGTATTGAAAGATGAAAGGAGTGAACAGGAACAGGAAGTCAATTAGCATTAATTCTATCCAAATTCAGATTTCCAGTTTTTAGGGCCTGGCATCAGTCACCATCAGTGACCATGCCGCTTTAACAATAACAGTTCCAGCAGTCCCCATTTACCATCATTAAGCGAAGATTATATAAGCCATTATGTGAGGAAGTGATTGCAACTTCTGACTTCCTGCCAGCTTTCCTCTTTACTTTGCTTCTGGGAAGCAGTAGGAAAGGTTGCAAATTACAATCACATGACTGCAAAATGCTATGACAGTCAGAAATCCAGGGCAGTTGCTAAGAATGCGGGACCTATCATCCTTTAATTTTTAAAAAATATAATAAATTATAAAATGCTTGAAACCGAATCATAGTAAACTATTATTGTGCAAATTCCAGTATTAAAGATGAGCTGTACAGTTTGCACACATTATTTTACTTATTTGTTTATTATACCTGAATATCTACAATTTGCTTTATGAAATAAATAAAACTATTGTATAGAATCAGATTATTTTGTCTACAAATAGCATGCATATAAGTACACAATTTACACTTGAGTGGAGGGTTGCTAAGGGTATACATATAATGATTTTGATTTTCCTTAAAAGTTGAGACTATTTTTAAAACATTCACTAGCACACTTTCAGGTTGTCCTTCCCTCTTTAAGATAATTTGAAATATGAATTTTTTTATCATGCTGGTTTCCAGGAAATCAAGAAGCATCTTGAAGTCAAAACTCCTTATAACTTCATGAATAAATCCTTGTTAAAAGAAATTGGCAAGAAGCTTACCTAATGGACAAGATAATGAGATTTTTATATACTGCCCATTTTTTCTAATTGTTTTTGTTTTTATGGTTTATTTTTTGGGGAAATAAATATTTTCATATAGTAGCTTTCACAACAAATAAAGCTCAAAAGTAAAAAATGACTGCTTGTATGGCAAACCATTTACTCATTTCTCCCCTCAGATACACACCCATGCAAATCCTGTTTCTGTACCTTATTTGTTATCTCCCCTTCCACACTGCTGACATAAAGTATAAAACTTCTTCCATACAAATGAGTATAAAGTAGAAATCAAAATAAGCTTCAAGCAATAACAATGCTCAATCATTAATTCCAATGAAAATAATATAATCAGTAACACCAACTTGAAAGAAAATATATTCAGGAAGGTACTGTTAGTATATAGTAAAGGATCTATACAATCCTCTACCTATAATTATTCATTCAAAATTACAACAGTAATGAATGAATGGTGGTTACAATTGATCCTTGGAGTTCTGATTATCCTAACACTGTGAGCATGAACTGGTACTTGGCAACCAGTTTGCATTTGTACCTGTTTGTAGCACTCTGCAATGACCTGATCGCTATTTACAACCAGAAAGTCAATGAGGAAGCTGGCAAAGAATGTCACAAGTCAGTGTTGTAAATCTTCCCCACACACACCCTTCCCCCAGTCCCTCAGCTTTTGTGCAATGCCAGCCACTCATGCATCCCAGTGCAGTGTGCCTCTCTTGTGCAGTCTCAATTCTTTCCACGCCTGCCTCACACACCTCCCATCTGCACCTCTTGCATATTTCTTCACACCTCTGTGCCCTCTCCCTAGCTTTCATGCACTCTCCCTAACTTACACCCTGCCTCTCTCACAAACTCATGCACTGTCAGGGACTCACACTTCTTACACAGTCCTGTACACTCCCTCTCATCCTCCCCCAGCAAACTCTTAAAGCTAAGATGTTAAAACTGTCACACGACTGAGCAAGTACTCTGTGTGCACAGAATTACTAACAAAATTTTGGTCTCTTTCCAGGACTGACAATTTATTCAACATATAAGCATACTCTTTTTTCAACGACAAGTGTTTGCGTATTTCTGCCTGCCCCTGTATGCAGGTATGCATATATCTCACTGAGGAAAGAAATAAAATATGATATACTAATCATGCCTTACAATGACAATTGACAAAGATATACATAGCATTTAATTTTTCTTTAGCAACTACAGAATTATGCATTACACATCAGCTTGCAGTTTGGCTAAATAAATAAAATAAAGATGTCAAAAGAAGTTCTTAAAATGAAGTCAAATTAATGCAAGACCCAGGAATAATGATGGTTTGCACATCTGAATTTCTGCCAAGAAGCATACTGAACACTCTAAAACAGGATACAGCATTTATGAGGTGACAAAGTGGAGGAGAAGTCAATATTCTCATGTAATGTGGTAATTAAATTGCCAGTTAGGAGAATTAGGGCTATCCAAATATAAGCCATTAATGCAAACGCTATTGCTTTCAGGTTCCCTGGTTTGAACTGGTTTTATTTTTATTTACATCTGAATAGCTATATTTTGCTTTGTTAAGAAACAAATAATACCATATTCTATACAATTAGATTATTTTATCTGTAAATAACACATACATAAATGAGTACACAATCTGCAGTTGAGAGAATGAGTTGCTAAGGATACATATGCACTGGTACTATTTTGAGAGATTTCCCTATTGTGGTGATTATTTTCAGAAAATTCCCAGCATGCAAACATTTGATTGTCCTCCTCTCATTAAAGGCCCTCTTCAACACAGTTGATTGAACAGCTTCCATGCAGTGAATCATCAAACTGACTTTGAAAGACGAATGCGTTACCACACTGGTTTTCAAGGTGTAAGCCAAGTAAGTTTTTCTTCAGATCAAGCTCCTCTTGTGATTTCATGAACTCATTTATATAGCTTTCTGAGCTGCAACAGTTTCCCACTGCCTTCTTCCACAAAGTTATTAGTATTTCCAATATGTATATCGAGAAAAATGTGGGTTAGACAGCATCATCACCAGATGGATTCATAGTTGGCTGACCAGCCGTACTCAGCATGTGGTCCTCAATGGAACTGCATCTACATGGAGGGAAGTGTGTAGTGGGGTGCCTCAGGGCTCTGTTCTAGGCCCAGTGCTCTTCAACATCTTCATCAACGATTTGGATGAGATGATAGATGGGGAACTCATCAAATTTGCAGATGACACCAAGCTGGCAGGAATAGGCAACACTCCAGAAAACAGGATTAAGATACAGAAGGATCTGGACAGACTTGAACACTGGGCTCTATCTAACAAAATGAAATTCAATGGTGAAAAAAGTAAGGTTCTGCATTTAGGCAAGAAAACCAAATGTACAGGTATAGTATAGGTGGTACCTTGCTCAATAGTAGCAACTGTGAAAAGGATCTCGGAGTCCTGATAGACAATCACTTAAATAAGAGCCAGCAGTGTGCTGCAGCTGCCAAAAAAGCCAACACAGTGCTAGGCTGCATTAACAGGGGGATAGAATCAAGATCATGTGAAATATTAATACCACTTTACAATCCCTTGGTAAGGCCACACTTGGAATACTGCACCCAGTTTTGGTCACCACGATGTAAAAAAGATGTTGAGACTCTAGAAAGAGTACAGAGAAGAGTAACAAAGATGATTAGGGGACTGGAGGCTAAAACATATAAGGAATGGTTGCTGGAATTGGATATGTGTAGTTTAATGAAGAGAAGACGGGGGGACATGATAGCAGTGTTCCAATATCTCAGGGGCTGCCACAAAAAAAGCTATTCTCCAAAGCGCCTGAAGGCAAGACAAGAAGCAACGGATGGAAACTAATCAAGGAGAGAAGCAACCTAGCACTAAGGTTAGAACAATTAACCAGTGGAACAACCAGCCCCCAGAAGCGGTGAATGCTCCAACACTGGAAGTTTTTAAGAAGAGACTGGACAGCCATTTGTCTGAAATGTTATAGGGTTTCCTGCCTGAGCAGGGGTTTGGACTAGAAGACCTCCAAGGTCCCTTCCAACATTATTATTATACAACTTTTATTCATAAGACATGAAACTCAGTCAACTGAACACTCAAATTGACTGGCACTCATGGTTGACACGGGTTGCTGCCAGGATCCTAGGTATCAACCAGGTATCTCTTTAAAATGTAAGATGTTCCAAGTAGCACAGTTTTTTGTAGCTTTGCTGGAGTTATTGCAGGAAGTTGCAATTTCTTGATGAATTTTGCAAAGTTTTTGGACATATACATCAAAAAATTGCAACTTCTTATTAACTGCCTACAAATACACAATTACTAAACTAAGACATCGAATGAAGTTTTATATGTATGTTTGGGATCTACATTATTTGAAAATTACTGTTTGTTTGTATATTAGTCTCATCACGTGTCTGAGGGAGAAAAAATGATGAAGAAAATGAGATGAAGTGTTGAGAGGAGAGGAATGAGATAGTTCCCAGATCTTTAAGAACTGGGACTTCAAGAATCTGGTTTTACAACAAAAATTATCAACACAGATAATATCCTATGACGTTTTCCTACACTTATTAATTTAGTTTAAAACCCAAAACTTGTTGAATGGTCTCAAGAACTGAAATTACTGGAATGCAATTATCAATTTTAGTCAAGAGACTAAATTGATGTAATAGCTTCTGGGTTTTGAGAGCTAAAATTTCAGCAGAAAAAGAAGTCCCTTACAAGTCTTAAAATTCAGAGAATGATGTACAGTATTTCAAATTATTTCTCAAAAGCTGCACTTGTGTACATATTAAATCTCTTCTCTGAAATAAGCTGACATTCTTAATGCCCAAGTGCTTAAAAAAAGCGAAGCAAAAAAAGTCTATTCAGATATAAGCCTTACTGATTTTTTTCTCCGATAAGAATTTATTTATCACACATATGTATCACCTATGTATTTACTGAATGAGTCTGAATGTGATTCTTACCACTTCCTTAGTTCCTGGACAGTTGTAGGGAACAGGGTCAGTAACTATGCATCAGCTAATTGTTTTCCAGCATGTACAAGTTTCATTCTTAAAAGGCCCAAAATTCTTTAACCCACAGCAAATTGATGTTCTTTCCCGGCTCAACAATGATCTGCCCACTTAGAATCACAGAGCCAGAAAAGAGGTTAGCCCTGGCAGCAAGTTTACTGCAGGATTGCATCCAGCCTCTGTTGAAGACCTCCAGAAATCTCACCACTTCAAGTGACAGCCTAGCAGACAACTTTATAGTCAATAATTTCTTCTGAAATCTAGTCTAAACCTGTTTTATTTTAATCTTCATCCTTTGGAATTGGTCTTGCCCTCTAAGACAATAGAGCAAAAGTCATTCCATCTTTTATATGATAATGTTTTAGGTATTTAAACAGTATAAAAAGGACATCTGTAGATTAAATCTACCCAGACCTTTAAGCCAATCCCTATGTGAATTATTTCCAGATCCTTTTCCATCCTGGTAGCCTTCACCTGCTCTCATACCAATTTTTTATTGAGCTTTCTGAACCATGGTAACTAGAAAAAGACATGGTATTCTAAATGTATCTGGATCAGGGAGGCAGAATAGAATAGAAAAACTCATCTGGATTTTATAATCCTATTAACATATCCCAAGATACCAGTTTCCAGCTCCACAACATTAATGGTTTACTAATGTACAGCTTACTCAATAAGAACATCCAAAGTTTAATATCACTATTAAATACAGACTATAAGATATTTGCTAAGGTGTTGGCTAATAGATTGATGAGGGTTCTGCAACGGGTGATTCATGGGGATCAAACTGGGTTTATTAGTGGTAGGCAAATGAAAAATAATGTGAGGCATATAGTAGATGTGTTGGAATTTTTGGAAAGGAACAACCAGATCCCTGCGGCGCTAATCTTTTTAGAAGCTGAAAAAGCTTTTGATCAATTGAATTGGCAATTTTTGATGAAAGTTTTAGACAAAATGAATTTTGGGGATAAATTTTTGCAACCAATCAGGGCATTATATCAAAAACAAACAGCCCGAATAATAGTTAACAATAGTCTGACAGAAGTATGTAATATTGAGAAGGGCACAAGGCAAGGGTGTCCGTTATCGCCCTTGTTATTTGTGTTAACATTGGAGATATTATTGGTAAAAATACGTAATTTGGAAAGAATTAAGGGTATACAGATTAGAGATCAGGATTATAGATTGAGAGCGTTCGCAGACGATCTGGTTGTTACAGTGACCCAGCCGGAGAACTCTGTTGTGGACCTGATGGAGATAATAATGCAAAATGGGAAGGTTTCTGGATTTAAAGTTAATGTACAGAAAACTAAAATTTTGGCTAAAAATATGACAGCATCGCAAAAGGCCCTTTTAGAAGGGTTAACTGGATTTGAGATTGTCAAAAGGGTTAAATATTTGGGGGTGTTTTTGTCGCCCTCTAATACAAAATTATATAAAAATAACTATGAAAAATTATGGGGAAAAATCCAAAAAGAAATGGAGAGTTGGGAAAAACTGCAATTGTCTTTGTTGGGGCGAATAGCAGCAGTAAAAATGAATGTCCTGCCTAAATTTTTATTTTTATTTCAAATGATACCGGTTCTTAAGAAAGATTCCAATTTGGAGGAATGGCAGAGAGGTATCAATAAATTTGTTTGGGCAGGGAAAAGGCCACGAGTTAAACTTAAGATTATGCAGGATACTCGTGAAAGAGGTGGTCTTAAAATGCCTAACTTTAAATTATATTATGAAGCTGCTGCGTTAGCAGGTATAAGTGATTGGATTAATTTGACACAAGAGAGATTATTAAATCTTGAGGGCCACGACTTGCTGTTTGGCTGGCATGCATATTTGTTGTATGATAAGAAGGTAGATAATGTGTTTAGAGTGCATATTTTAAGACAGGCTTTGCTGAGAGTTTGGAAGAAGTACAGACATAAGTTAGATTGTAAGATACCATTGTGGGCAATTCCAAAACACGCAATAGAAAATATACATGCTGGTTTCAAACATGATGTGACTACGTACAAGGAGATTTTAAGCTTGGAAAGAAATGTTTGGTGTTTGAAGCCATATAGTCTCTTGCGAGACGAGAAGATTGTTCAAAATTGGTTTCAATATACTCAGCTACGGGCCAGGTGGAAAGAAGATCAGAAAAATGGTTTTACAATGACTGATGAAAATCTGATGAAGCAAATTAGAAATCAGGGACCAGCACATATTAAACAGATATATCTTGCATTGATAGAGATTGATTCAGAAACAGAACTCGTTAAGGATTGTATGATAAAATGGGCCCAAAACATCCAGGAAGTTATCACAATGGACACGTGGGAAAAGATTTGGGTGAGGAACGTAAAATTTACACAAGCTCAAAACTTAAGAGAGAACTTTTATAAAATGTTTTATAGATGGCATTTAGATCCTAAAAAGCTTGCAAGTATGTATCCGAATTATCAGCCAAAATGCTGGAGATGTGGAGATGAAGATGCAACATATTTTCATGTATGGTGGACTTGTAAAAAGATCAAGGTTTTTTGGATAAAAATTTGGTGGAATATGCAGAAGATTTTTAAGCAAAGGATAAAGTTTTGTCCGCAACTCTTTTTGTTGGGAATAATTACGGATGCTACGGTTGTGGACACTAAGTTGATGTTAAATTTAATTACGGCAACAAGACTTTTGATAGGTCAGTATTGGAAGAAAGAGGAACTGCCGACCATAGAAGAGTGGACTTTAAAGGTCTCCGACCTGGCAGAGATGGCGAAGATTTCGGCCTATTTGAAAGATCACTCGCAAGAACGTTATATTATGGAATGGAGAAAATGGATTGAGTTTATCCAGAACAAGTATAGGGTTAAGAAGTTTCATGTAGCATTTGAATAAGTCTTCTTTCTTTTTTTTTCTACTTTAGTTTCTTTATATATATTTAATATTACTAAGGTTTGTCTTATCTTATATAAGCTAGAGAGTGATGGATTTTAGAGTTTATGGTTGTTAGTATATGGTTGTTTATGATTGTTTTTTTATATATACCTTGTATTTAGCTCTGGGAAGTCGGGGGGGGAGGGGGGGAGGGGGGAGAGGTAGGGGGGAGGGAGGAGGGAGGGGGAGGGGGGATTCTTAAAGAAAAATTGTATGTTAAAACTTTTCAATAAAAAAAAAAGAACATCCAAAGTTTGTTTCCCCACAAGTACTACTGACAAGCCAGGTTTCCTCATCTTTTACTTGTACCTTTCCTTTTTACAATATAGTTGATCTTGCTTGAATATTCTTTTGTAAAGATTTAGGGTTCAGCTTCCTAGTGGCGTTCTTGTTCTGGGACAGTTCTGAAGTACATAAGACTGCAGCTAAGGGTTTTCAGAAAGAAAGAAAAAATCTATCTCCACTATTAAAAATGTGTGAGTAAATCTAATGACCCTTTGTACACAAACATAGAGGGGGAGGGAATTATGGAATCATGACTTGCAATGTTATAAAAGAATCACAAAGCCACCTTTCTTCTCATATAAAATGTTCATTTTGTTAAAGCTGTAAGGTCTAGACTCTAGATCAATCGTTGTCTAAATGTAGCCACTTCTGGAAGAAGAAAACTGTAGCATAAAATGCTCCCAATTAAAGAAAATCCCTAAAGACGAAACAACTTTTTTAAAAAAATAATCATTTTAATTATGTTAATAGTTAAACTTAAGTGTTACCAGCAATCCATTGGAATGGACTGACTATTACAATTGTTTAACAGAGGTATTCTTTCCAATATAGAAGTGTTTGTTTGTTTTTACAAGTGAGCACAAATGTGATCTTGTTAAAAAAAAAGAACTGCATGCCTTTGTCAATCCTGCATTATCATACAGTATCAAGTGCACCTATCCTGGTGATCTCCAGACGCATAGTATGAGTATTCTCATAATCCCATAGAAAGCAGATTTGAGGTTAATCAGTTTACACACTAGGTCAGACTAAAATTCCAGTTCTTCTGCCTCCAGGACTGTTCAGTCATACAGTATGCTCTAAGGAACTCTCATACAAGGTATGAAAACTATGTATCAGGTACAAAGTTATTCAGTTTCAAAACCTAGAAGAGATCTGGTTATCAGTATTCTCTTTTGAATAACATATTGCATTTGGAATACATTCCCGTTGAGGGAAGTCAGCTTTCCAGAAAAGGAAATACCGTATTAAAAGGGCAGAAAAATATATTTCCTAAAAAGATCTTGAAGAACCAGGAAAGCATGCCCAGTTTTCTTAATAGTCTCAGGTCTCCTTCCCCCAAGCAGAAAACCAGTTCTATAGACATGCAAATGTAAGCCATCAAGAAGGTTGGACCTAGAAGCTTAGGAAGACAAAGCCCTGACATCTACATACTCCAGCCCCAGGAAAGCAGGATATGACCTTTGGACATAATAGGATTGACCCACAACCATCAAGAGTACCAGAAAGGCACACCTAGACTCAGGTCAAAATATGTGACACAGGAAATACAAAGCCTGAAATAGGAAATAACCAAACAATAGAGTCCAGGGGATATAAAACCCACTCCCCACATGTGCTCAGGCCTTTTCTGCCATCCTTCTGTCTGGCTTTCCTCTGTAATAAACTGTAACCTTCTTCCTAAAGCAGTCGCCAATGTGTTTATCTCTGACTTGGATGGAACCATGATGAAGACTTTTCTTCCTACACCGTATTGCTAAAGTGTTGGTTTCTTGCTAATTTAACTACAATTCTACAAAGTTCACACATATGCACCCATATGGTATATTGCACCACTCTACCATTGATATATCTAATTATCCATATCAGCATGATAAAATCATTGGAAGAAATTTAACTCAAAACCACATTCAAAAGACCTTAAGAGCTTTTTTATCTCTGTGGTTTCTTTTTCTGTACTTCTTCTCACCCCAAGCAACAGTACTTAAAGAGAAATAATTTGCTTAATTCAGTCTAGGAAATTTCACAAAGCATGAAACATTTCAAAGTAGAAGTTTTAAATTGAAACAGCCAACTTAAGAGTTTCTAATGAGCCAAAACAGCAGTTTTGCAACAAAAGGTGCAAGGTGAGAGATTGCAAAGTTTCCTTCTGATTTTACAACTAATGTTTACATTTTTTTAAAAATCCCATTTCTATCCCACCCTTCTCCGAAGACTCAGGGCGGCTTACAATCTAAAGCACAAATCAATGTGCTTACATTTGCAGAGTTGATCTGCTAAAGATAAGAATTCTGTTATTTAGCTTTCAACTAAGATGCTTAACAGGGTGGAAATCAGTTCTGATTTTAATTTGATCTAAGACTGCAACTACTCATATGAAAATAGTAAGTAAAATGCCCATCATCCATGGACACTGAGTTATTTAAATAAGATGCAAGCAAATTATAAGTTAATTCTAAATAAAGGACTTTACTTTCTTTCAAACACTTTCAAATAAGTGGTAAGATTAGAGGCATTTGTTATTAAAATTAAGTCACATGATTTATTTCTAATATATTAAATTTATTATTGCTTTTGTTATTAAGATTGCAACACAACATGGAACAAAAGACTAGAGAAAAACAATTTATCCTAAAATTTCTGAAAAGCACTTAAAACCTGGTTTTTCTCTCAAGTTCTGGCATAAAGTGAGATGGATAAAAGATTTAATGAGGATGTTAGATGTTTAACTTCAACTTCAAGTTTTTAATGCATGGTTTTAATACTTTTACATTGTTTTATTGATGTTTTAATTATTGATCAGGAGCTGTTGTAAAATAGGTGGCTATGTATTTTTTTAATGAATAGATAAATAAAATAAAGTGCTGCATATAATGACCATTTAATTTTGGAACCAAGGAACCGAGAAGATATACCACAATTAATTCCTTTTTTCAATAATTGATACCTTTGCAATGTATACAGTGATTTGTTACCATATTTTCTGGCGTATAAGACGACTTTTTAACCCATGAAAATCTTCTCAAAAGTCAGGGGTCGTCTTATAGGCCGGGTGCTGAAACTTTAGGGACAGGAAAACCTGGAGCGGATCTCCCATTTGGTCTTTGCAGGGAAAGCGGGACCAATTGGAGAAGAAGCTGCAGTCTGAGATTTTTTACAGGCTGGGGTCTGGGCGTCTTTCCTTCTAAAGTTGAAGAGCAGCTGCAGTCTATCACAACTTGAAAGGCAGGTGGGGAATGCAGCAGCCAGAGCAGCTGCTTAGCTCTAAGGACACATTTGACTCAGGAACTGGGCGGGCTGGCTGGAAAACCTGGAGCGGATCTCCCATTTGGGAAAGCTTTAGAGTGAATTAGGAAAAGTTTAATCCATTTGCACTGTTTTATGTTTACATGTTTAATGACAAGCAGCCTTATGTTTATAAGTGACAGTTTTCCTACTAAATACCTGCATGTCATAAGCATTTGAATTAAAATTACCATATTAAAATCAAATCTGATGTTTTTTAATTTTTATTTGGTGTGTGTTGGAAGAAGGGTAGTCTTATACAGCGAGTATAGCCCAATGGGGCTGCCCTTGAGGACCACTCGGAGGCTTCAGCTGGTGCAGAATGTGGCCACGCAAGTTGTGATGGGGGTTTTCCGATACTCCCATGTAATGCCTCTTCTCCGTGAGCTGCATTGGCTTCCAGTTGCCCTCCAAGTAAGATTCAAGGTGCTGATGATGACCTATAGAGCCCTAAATGGCATGGGTCCAGACTATCTTTGGGAGCACCTGCTGCCAGCATCAACTTCCCATCATCCTGTGCGCTCCCACAGGAAGGGCCTCCTCAGGGTGCTGCCGGTCAGGGAGTGCCGGCTGGCGGCCCCCAGGAGGAGAGCGTTCTTGGTGGGCACGCCTGCCCTTTAGAATCAGCTGCCTGTGGAACTCTGGATGGCCCCCGACCTTTGCTCGTTTCGCCAGGACCTAAAAACTTGGATATTTGAGCTTGCCGGCCTGGACTGAGGGTTTGGGGTTAAGTTTTTAATTTTTAATTATTTTGGGGCTATTTAATTTTATTTTATTTTAACCTGTATATATTGTACTGTTTTAATTTGCCCTGTAAACCACCCTGAGTCCCTCGGGAAAAGGGAGGTATATAAATCGAAATAAATAAATAAATAAATAAATAAATAAATAAATAAATAAATAAATAAATAAATCCTATAATTTAACAGGAAATGTAGGGGTTCGTCTTATACGCCCAGTTGTCTTATACGCCGGAAAATACGGTAGATGTCTCAAGCTGTCAATTGAGTTTGAAGTCTTTTCTTTTTAAAAAATAGTGAATATTTTTCCTTATTTCACATGCTTTATATGGAATACAAAAAATGCTTAACTGAAAGTTTAACAATTTTGTAAGTATAAGCTTTTATATTCCCAGATGAAATTCTTTTTTCCTATGATTCAGATTACATTTAAGATCAATAATGGTGATTCAGTTTTATCAAGGAAAAAACATTTCTGTAGACCAGAGATAAAGCTTAATTTTTATTTCCTGACATCTTATGCAGTTTGGATATTGGAAATAGTGTTTCAAGACTGAATAGCTATCTTCTGAGTGGAAAGAAATTATGTTGAAATGACATTCATCTCAAGTAGAATTTTCCTATTTAAAAAAAATTGGTATCCTATGCAACTGCAGGCAATTTTTGTAGTGCCTATCCATAGGGAATGTGCAGGAAAATACTCTGTGTCTGTGTGTGTGTGTTTGTGTGTTCATTCAAGAACATGAACCACTTCCTCTACCTGGATGATATTAAGGGATTTGCTAGGAGTGAATGAGACATCACTTTCCTGGTCCATCTCTATTGTGAGGACATTAGGATGTCATCTGGATTGAAGAAGTGTGGCTGGATACTCAAGAGAGAAGAAAGTAGTTAAGACTAATGGGGTAGAATTACCAGTGGGCCACACAAAAGATATACAGACCTTGATATCTCACAATCACATGGCACAGGACCCAAGGTGTAGACCATGCAGTGATGTCTCAGAGTCAGTCCAACACATACTGGTAGAGTGTAAGATGTAAGCAGCAGAACCAAGTATACATCTGCACAGAGGGATCCCACAGAAGGACATGGAAAATAAGAGGGCTAAGATTCTGTGGAACTTCCAGGTCCAGATGGACAAGCAGGTACTAGCCAATCAACAAACATCATATTAGTACGCAAGAAGGATTATGAGAAGCTAGAGAAGTACAAGGACCTGAAGAAGGAACTACAGAGGAAGTGGAATGTAAAGGTCAAGATAGTTTTTCTGATTATTTAACTAATCTACAATGGAGAATGTCTTAATGTAATTTGCCCAGCATTGTTTAAGAGAATGGGTTCTGATTTGTATGCTACCTTATTCTTTCTCTGAAAAAGATGAAATCAGAAGCACTTAATTTTCATTTTCACTTCCCTGCCGCCTTGAAAGAGGCGGTGGTAAGGCCCCTCCTTAAGAAACCTGCATTGGATCCAGCTATTTTAAACAACTTTCGTCCTGTCTCCAACCTTCGCTTTCTTGCGAAGGTCGTTGAGAGCGTGGTGGCACGGCAGCTCCCTTTGGTCCTGGAGGAAACTGAGTATCTGGATCCGTACCAAGCGGGTTTCAGGCCCAGGTATAGCATGGAGACAGCATTGGTCGTGCTGGTGAATGATCTCTGGCGGGCCTGAGATAGGGGTTATTCCTGTGTTCTGGTCCTATTAGATCTCTCAGCGGCTTTTGATACCATCGACCACGGTATCTTGCTGCGTCGTCTTGAGGAGTTGGGAGTGGGAGGCACCGTTCTGCGGTGGTTCTCCTCCTACCTCTCGGGCCGTTCGCAGACGGTGTTGGCAGGGGGGCAGAGGTCAACCCCTAGTTGTGGGGTGCCTCAGGGGTCGGTGCTCTCGCCCCTCCTGTTCAACATCTATATGAAGCCGCTGGGAGAGATCATCCGTGGCTTCGGGGTGAAGTATCATCAATATGCTGATGATACCCAGCTTTTCATCTCCACCCCGAACCAACCCAGTGATGCCCTCAATGTGATGTCCCGTTGCCTGGAAGCGGTACAGTTTTGGATGGGAAAGAACAGGCTCCGGCTCAACCCGGCCAAGACTGAGTGGCTTTACGTACCGACATCTTGTTTAGTCCAAGAGGTTCCATCTTTGATTATAGGAGGAGAGATGTTACCTCCCGTTGATAGAGCACGCAATCTAGGCGTCCTCCTAGATTCACGACTCAGTTTTGAAGATCATATTGGAGTCGTGGCTAGGGGCGCATTTGCCCAGATTCGCCTGGTACAGCAGTTGCGCCCCTTTCTGGATCGAGATGCCCTACGTACAGTCACCCACGCACTCGTTACCTCCCGTATAGACTACTGCAATGCTCTCTACATGGGGCTGCCCTTGAAGACCACCCGGAAGCTTCAGCTGGTGCAGAGTGCGGCTGCACGGGTAGTAATGGGAGCACCCCGATACTCCCATATTACACCCCTCCTGCGTGAGCTGCATTGGTTACCAGTTGCCCTCCGGGTGAGATTTAAGGTGCTGGTACTTACCTTTAAAGCCCTACATGGCTTAGGCCCGGGATACTTGCAGGACCATCTGCTGCCAGGAATGAATTCCCATCGCCCAGTACGCTCACACAGAGAAGGCCTCCTCAGGGTACAGTCGGCTAGGCAATGTCGGCTGGCAACCCCCAGGGGGAGGGCCTTCTCTGTGGGGGTGCCAGCCCTATGGAATCAGCTCCCCCCTGAGCTTCGGATGGCCCAAGATCTCCAGTCCTTTCGCCGCAGCCTCAAAACACTCCTTTTCCACCTGGCTGACCTGGACTGACAGGGATTTTAATTATGTTTACAATTTTTAACTCTAATTTTAATTTATTTTAATTTTTAATTTTAATTTATTGTACAGAGGCCTTTAATTTTAATTTTATCTTAATTTCTGTATTTATTATATGTTATTGTTGTTAGCCGCCCTGAGTCCTTCGGGAGATAGGGCGGGATATAAGTCCCATTAATAAATAAATTAATTAATTAATTAAACCAAAAGTATGTGGTATGGATTCCAAAATGAGGTTAATTAGTTGGAAAAAATAATTTCACAATGGCTTATCTCTACCTATCTGTATTTAAAATGGATAGTAAAATTAATATTAAGAGAGTAAGATCAATTACCATGTGGCTAAATCTCATTTATGCAGCAAATCACTATGCTTCTGAATTTGTCTCTGATATTAAAAGAGTATGTGAATTTGAGGCCCACTTTATTGACTATAATGGCATGGTAGGAATGACCTTAGTAGAGGGGAAGAGTAGGTGCAGACTGGATAACTAGTGTGTAAATGACTTCTCAGCTCACAGAAGGAGAGGAGATGTGGAAAGTATTTCAAACAGAACCCTTCCTAGTATTCTGGAGATTGAATGGAAAGAATGGAGGAAATACTTTAGTCTTGCAAGTTTTGTTAATGTAACCAAAGTTACTTTTAAAATAAAATTAGTTCTCAAGGTTGTGCTTCTAGTCTGTACTACTTCAAAAGGCTAATACTGACAAACTGCTGAACTATGGTTTTGTGTAAAACTTAAGTGACCTCCTGAATGAAAAATAGATAGCTCATGATTTAGGCTTCCACTCTTATTGCACTCTCATATAAGAGATACGATCCACAAGCAAATGAAGACTAGCATAAGTGTTGAAATATAGACAATCCACCCACTCACACAGCTGTTTTAAGCCTTACTCTGGCTCCATAAATTGCTAAGATTCTTGGAATTTTTATAAGAGGGTGCCATTATAAAGAGACAACTGCTAAGCTTGTAAGCCGCCCTGAGTCTTCGGAGAAGGGCGGGATATAAATGCAATAAAATGCAATAAAAATAAAATAAAATAAATAAAATAAACATTACAGTTCAGGCATGTTGACTGTGGAATTAGGAGGATGAAATTCAACATACTGGGAGAACACTACATTGGACATGGTTGTTTAACATGTGCACCAAGTTTCAATGCACATCATCTAGAAACTGGTTTTCATTTACTGGATTTGTTTCGTTCACTGAGCTCGGAGTATGTAGAGATATGTGGAGATAAATTTGAAGAAGAAATGAAGGAACAATTAAGGCAAGATAAGAGACAACTAGTCCTTGAAAAGAAGACACAAGAAAGAAACTGAAAATAATCCTGCAACAAATCTGCCTAGTTTAAGAGGGCCAGATGGAAACTTTATCAGGCTTTCAAGATTTTGTTGTTAAACCTTACAGTAATAACTAGCACTCCTGTCATCTTGCACTATTTCTTAACCTGACTTATCTCAAAGACCTGAGAGTTAGGAGTAAATATATATATTTACTCCTAACTAATAAGAAATTTTTTAAGTATCAAATAAAGTAAATAATAGCTTATAACACAATCATAAGTTACATTTAAAAGAACACTAACAAGATTAAGAGTTTTTTAAAGAACCCTCAATATCATTTTTTTGCAGAGCTTCTAAGTTTGTCCTATTTAAATATGTGCTGTAAATAGTACAGTAGCACTTACACTGCAAAACCAAGACATACTTTTGCAGCAGTTAATTAAAGTTGTCTAATTTTAAATCACAACTGTGCTTGGCTATTTGCAGCGTCGAATTATAGAGTTCTGTATGATGCAGAATTACAGTGACAAAGTCTTATAAGAGCAGCAATTAAGTGTTCCTTTGGCGCAGCATACCATCTTTAAAAATCAAAGAGAAACAGTTCTAAAACTAGCCACATCCAATGTTTTGTGCCATTTTAAATAGTAGCATCTCTTTTATTTGTGGTATGGGGAAAGAATCAAGTCTTGCAGCAATGTTTGAAGTGTATCTGACCTTATTAGGTTTAGACTCCAATTGGTTTGGCCTCCTATAGCACTGCCTAGCAAAAATTATGCAGGCAATTTAGCTATAATAATGTCTTACTGTAAGAATGAGTGCAATAGGCCTCAGGATGTGACTACTTTTGAAAATTGATTGCTTTGACAATTCTGATTCTGGAGTGCCTATCAACTGCACATCAGGAACACATATTAATAGGCTACAAGATGAAAGGTACTAGGGTTTAATTGTCCAATTCTTTGGTCTATCCTAATGGTTTTCTTATAACTGCAGTCACATGGAATGAGAATGGTCAGCGGTAAAGGATGATGGGAATTGTAGACCAAAACTTTAGAAAGGAAAAATAATATCTTTAAGATAATATCCTTCCAATATTTGAGGGCTGTCACAGAGAAGAGGTGGTTGACCTATTCTCCAAAAGGCCTGAGGGCAGGATAAGAAGTTATGAGTAGAAGATCATTAAAGAGAGATCCAACCTAAAATTGAGAAAAAAACCTTCCTGACAATGAGAATAATTAATCAGCAAGAGAGCTTATCACCGGAGGTTGTGCTCTATCACTGGAAGTTTTCAAGAAGAGACTGGATAGCCATTTGTCTGAAATAGCATAGGGTCTCTTGCTCAAGCAGGTCATTGGATTAGATCTCCAAGGTCCCATCCAACTCTGTTATTCCATGATTCTATGAATTTCCAGATTGCTCCTGTTTTGTACCAGCAAAGAATTCAGAAGAACTGAACTTTGATTAGCCACAATTCTGTGGGGGGTTTTTTAACGATGACTAGTAAAACAAGCAAATATTAAGGAAGATTCCACTATTCTAGCTTGAACAAAGCTTAGTTTCCTGAGCCACAGAGAAGCAATAGTTGTTTCCATAGAGGAGAGCCATGATTTTTCATTACTGTATATCCATATTAAATCTGAAATTGACTCATCCATTCAATAATATCATATAATGGATTTAGAGCTTCCAAGACTCAAAGTACAACAATAACAAAACAGAAATCCTTTCATTCAAATGCCAACATATCCACAGAAAACAATGGGTTATTTTAAAAAACAAGCAGGTGTCCTTAATATACACAGCTTTTATGCTGCAATTGTCTTTTTAAAAACTCCATAAAATACATTATAGGACTGTTAAAAGGACCTAATTTTTTCACAAGACATAAGATATCTTTTAATGATTATATACTATCAAGTCCTTTCAACTCCTGGAACCACATACAAAAATTTTACATTTTCTATCCATGAGGTTTTCTTGGTAAAAATATTACTAGTTTACCATTCCCTTCTCTCCTGTAGAATGAATTAATGCCCTTGCCATTAGAACTAAAGTGATTATTGGTCTCTGCCATCTTCCTTTATCATTGTTGCCTAATATAGATGCCTATTTGTTTTAGGTGGGATGATCTTCTTACCTTAGATGCCCTGCTGCGAATATATATCTCTTGGCCTATATCCCTGAAGTTCTGTGCTCATTGTTCCTATAACCATCATCATCACCACACCACCCCCACAGCATGATGAGGTAATACAGCAAGACTTGAGGGAGAGATATTTTATAAGTATTGTATTAATAAATGGTTTTGACTGAATTTTCTGTGTCTATATAATTATTTAATTATATTTGAAATAATATTTATGCTAGATTATTTGAGGACCACTTCTCCCCAGTTGCATCTACCTGCCTGATCAGGAGCAGCAGGAAAGCATGTTTGCTCCAGATCCTGCCTGCTAGGAAATGCCATCTGGAGAACCCAAGAAGAGATCCTTGAATCTGAGTTTCTAAACTTTCAGCTGTGCCATAAAGAATCAATATATGTGAACTATTTTTCTCTGATGACTGCTATCAATTTCCATATATCTGACTTTGGATCAGTCATACTCTTATGGCTGTAGCTGTGAGAGAAAAATAGAAGAGCTCACAAATTATAAGTGGGATGTAAATCTAACAAATAAAATTCTAACCATCATCAAACAAAAATTTCTCTGACTATTTCTGGAGACTCCATCACCATTTTTTTCCATTTGCTGCCATACTGCACTGTTCTGCCATACTGCACTGTCCTTACAGAGTTGGACTAAGGTAGGGACAGAATAACAAAACTGGAATAAATGATGTGGTCATTGTAAAATGGGTCGATATATGACAAAAAAACCCTCTTAAAACATATAACTTAATTTATGAATAATCTCAGTATTTCCAAACCTCTTAATGCTTAATTAAACTCAATCAAGCTATAATTTTGAAGCCAGTGCTTTTGTACAGTGAAAATCAATCTTTAAAAATCAAGGCCAATAGCTAGATAATACGGTAGATTGCATTTGCTATGCTTCCACAACAAAAAGACAACTTTTATCACATTTTCAATATATTAACCTTTGCTATCCCATACTGACTCAAAAAACCCTGCTACATCCTGATGAAATTGTATCTCGTTTCATCAGAGCAGAAATAAAATCAGTTCTATGACTATACTAATACAGAAACCAGCCACATGTTATATTCAGATTCACTGCACAGATAGCATTATTGTATTATTCCTTATTGCAGCAATCCAAAATAAAATGTACAGAGGGAAGAAACAAGGCAAAGCTGAAGAATAATTAAATTATTTTCATCAGTATTAAATTTACTGGATTCAAAAAGAATACTAATTGATTGGAGAGCATTATGAAAATGGAAAACAAGGAGATGACACACTTTTGCTACCATTTTAAATACTGCAGTTAAGATTCATTTGATTCTTTCACTAGACTATCTCCCTGTCACATTAAGTCAAACATTAGTTTAACAGTGAACAACACTGCACTAGTCCATAGTGATGTACCTGCTGATCCCTCTAATTATTGGGCTGGGGCAAATGAATGACAACTTTTCTTGAAACTAGCTAGAGAAAGAACACATGGTACTTTAGTAAGCACAATTTGACTATATTATCTGGTTAGACGCAATTACTGCAACTATCGTCTGAATAAAAGTATGGCCAATTTCAACAGACAATAGTACTCTTGCAATCATAGACATCTATAAAGGAATTACTACTACAAGAACTACAACTATGAATTAATGCATGAAGGAAGCCAATGTATCTTAGAAGAAACAATATAAGGGTTTAGTAACAGCCAGAAAAACAAAAGTAGAATAAACCATCAGCCTGACATTTTTTCCCCATTTATTCCTTATATTTGCAACAGTCAATTTGTTATATTGCTTTTCACTGTGTGAGAATAAAGCCTCACAGAGGGCCTCCTGCACCCTACTTCCACAAGGGGGAATAGCTCAGCCTGAATCTGGCTACTAAGCTATTGTCCACATACACAATAATGGCAAAAAGATAAGTACAATTTGTCATCCTTCTTGCCACAATACAAACTCAAATGAGTTTTTATTCATGTTTAGACAGGTTTGCTCCCAGTCTTCTTCCCATTGGAAATAGAAATAATATTTCACATCTTCATTACAACAAATTCTTATACCTTCCTACACCTTACACCTTAAGGGGCTACCACGAAGAAGAGGGGGTCAGCCTATTTTCCAAAGCACCAGAAATCAGGAGAAGAAGCAATGGATGGAAACTAATCAACGAACGAACCAACCTAAAAATAAGGATAAATTTTCGCATAGTTAGAACAATTAATCAGTGGAAAGGTTTGCCTCCAGAAATTGTGGAGGTTTTTAAGAAGAGATTAGACAGTCATTTGTCTGAAATGATATAACATTTCCTGCTTGAGCAGGGAATTATGACTAAAAGGTTCCTTCCAACTCTTTTATTCTGTTATTCCATTTACCATCCCTAAATATTTTTATTACCTACTCATTCCATCACACAGGAGGGCTTTCACACTGGCTTGGTAGGATGCCCTTCCAACGATACTAGTATCAGGAAGATTTAATGGCATTTCTTAACAAAAACATCTATCAGTTTGAAGCCCCCTCCTTGGGAGAAGAGGAGGGGGTGAGGCCCCAGGTGGGGGTTGAGCTCTCTGGGGCCGCCTGAGCTGAGAGTTTGGGCGGCTGAAGGATTGAGCCCCCCCGAAGCCTGGGTTGCTCCGAGCTGCGCAGCGCCCCTGCTTGGGGATTTTTGGAGCAGAGCCAGGCGTTAGCAACCACCCCTGCCAAAAGGAAATTCTTTTGATTATCAAGATGCAGGCAGAGCGGTACAGGAGGTCAAGGTGATGTGGACTCTTATCTTTACTCTCTAGCTCAATGGATTTTATAGCTTTAAAGTGAAAGTGTGCAATAAGTGAAAGTGGGGGAAGATGGCGGCTAAAACTTCTAAAGCTCTTCGGAGTGCGGGGTCTTCCCTGGTGCAACAGACCTCATTGCAAGCTTTGCTTCCTCCTGCACCTCCTCCGGCATTGACGCTTAAGGATTTACAAGATGCTCTTGGAAAGCATTCACAATTGATGTCTGACATGTTAGATGAAAAGTTGAAAAAGCTGGAGGAGAAAATGTAGGAGAAAATGGAGAAATTGGAGAAGAAGATGGAAGAGGCTGGCCTGGCATGATAGCGTTAATTGGGGTCCCAGTTTGTGTTCATTAGTGTTTCTTATTATCTTTATTGTTCAATCTGTATACCTTCCTTCCTCTGTACACCGCCCCGAGTCCCTCGGGAGAAGGGCGGTTTATAAAAACTAATAAATAAATAAATAAATAAATAAATAAGAGAGGTTTAGAGCAATGAGGGTGGACATGTTGTCTATGATTGAATCTGTAGCTGAATGTGTGCAACAGCTGGATGTAAAAGTGGAGGATCTCAGTCAAAAGAACTCTATATTAGAAGCAAAGGTATTAGAAAATGAAAATATAAGGGATAAAATGGACGGAGAATTGAGCCTTGTTCAGTATCATCAGATGCAGTATGCTATTAGAATCAGGGGTTTAAAGGAGAATTGTAAAGAAGATTTAAAGCAGCTGATTTCTGAGGCTCTGGAAGGGGTATTGGGCCAGCCAGCATCTGAAATTGAGGGAAATATGGACAAAATTTTTCGTGTAAATTCATGGATTGCAAGACAGAGGAAGTTACCCAGAGATGTGGTGGTCTATTTTACAAAGAGAGTAATTAGAGATGAAGTCATTCAAGCTGCTTATGATACTAAATTGGTAGTGGCTGAGCAAGAAGTCTTGGTTTTAAAAGAGATTCCTCCGAAGATTTTAAGGAGAAGGAAAGATTTTGCATTTCTAGTACAGGAACTTAAGAAATGTGATATTAAGTTTAGATGGGAGATTCCAGTTGTACTGGTGGTGACGCACGAAGGTAAAAGACATTGTCTGGTTACTGTGGCCCAGGCACGTGATTTTTATAGCAATGTGTTAAAAGTAACCCCCCTATCATTTCTGGAAGCTGTAAAGGGATACGGCGAGGGAAAGCTTCAAGATGTTGCAGATAGACAGACAGAGGACAATGGTGTTGGAGGGGATCAAGTTACAGTCTCATCGGTTGTTGCAGGAGGCCAGAGGATGACGCGTGCCGCCCTAAGAAGAGTGAGACGAGAGCAAGAACAAGACCAGCAGAAAGTTATGGAATCTCCAAAGCGTACTTACAGTGAAGCTGTGGGAGGGGCGTGGTCCAAAGAAGTTATGTGGGTCATGACAGACGTGCTCCAAAAGCTTTGGAGCGTCAAGATTGGTGATTAAATTTTAAAATTAGAATGTCAATGGATTAAATTTATCATAGAGGAGAAAGAAAGTTTTTTTAATATTTAACACAATTTAAGATTGATGTTATTTGCTTGCTAGAAAAGTATATTAGGGTTATGGACTAAAAGTATGTGTTGAACTAAGAATGGGTACGCAAGCTCCTAATTAACAACAAGTTGTCTTAGAGACTGCCTAAACCTTTTTTTACTCTTTTTATTTGAACTCAAGGATGATCTGGAACTGCGAGACATTTGGCGTGATACATGCAAGAACTATTTTTGATCATAGTTTAGTTTGGTTGGAGATTATTAAGGTTAACAGAGATAGGCGCTTTTGGCGCGTAACTGAGAATTTGTTTAGAAATTAGAGAAAGGTGGGAGAATGCAAATAGTAGGTGAAAGTTTTTTTTCTTTTTTTTGAAATTAATATGAATAAGGACTGGGATTAAGAAAATCTATTCTGAGTAAAGCTCTTTTTCTGTTTTCCTCTTTTTCTTTTTTACTTTATTTGTAATATTAATATTGTTTGTATTCATTTTATATGAGCTAGAGGGAGATAGAATTAATAGTTTATTGTTGATAACATAGGGGTGCTTATGTTTGTTTTTCAATTTTATACCCTGTATTTAGCTCTGGGAAGTCGGGGGGGGAGAAGGGAATGGGGGAGAGGGATAGGGAGGGCTAGATAGGGGTGGGGGAGGGGGGGACTAAAGTCAAAATGTATTGTAAAACTTTTTAAATAAAAAATAAATAAAAAAACATCTATCAGTTCAGATTCTGAAGTCAGGACAATTGTACATGTAACTACTGAAATGTTTCCCACCGAAGTTATCATTTTTCAGGCACTACAGAAAATGACCTCCACTCCCAGAAGGACTGCAACCAAACCAAGGTTCTTCCAACCAAAATTCTTTCATAATTAATTGCAATATCACTGCACAACCAAGTTTTACCAGCAAAACCCACTGCTGTCAACTATTAACATAAATAGGTGCAAAAGGAAGGAAGGAAGGAAGGAAGGAAGGAAGGAAGGAAGGAAGGAAGGAAGGAAGGAAGGAAGGAAGGCCCTGAAACAGAATTTATTGAAAACCACTTCTTACCTCTAACACAATTCAAGCACAGCCTGGAATAATATGACGCAAAATAGTGTTAAAAGATACAAAATTACTTATTTGCTTGTTTGTTAAATTTATTTGCCACCCATCTCATCATGGGCAGCTTACAACAATGAAATGGAAAATATAATAAAAAATGTAATATATAACAATAGTTAAGAAATGAAACAATAAAAATAAACAGTGAAAGTACAATAACATGAAATTAAAAAGATGCAAAAGATACAAAACCATCTGTTTCTCCTGAAACTAGTTTGCAGATGATATAAATATAAAGACTGTGTTCATACAACATACAGTACATAATCAGATTAGTTACAAATTAAGCAACTGCTCATTTGTTATTTCTAATTTTGATTACTTTTTTCATGACCTAGCTGGTTGTATGAATCCAGCCTAATAGCTTATTTTGCGATTCAATATGTTATAAAAAGCCAGAAAAGGGATTAATTCTATAATCGGCTTAAGTATGCTGTATAATCAAATAAAAGTATGCCTTATGACCACCACAGTGGACCATCAATGGCTTATGACCACCACACATCCAGGAGATTATTAAACATACCGAAACAACTATTTGTCTCACACAGAATAATCTGTGGGCAAATTTATATGAGGGTTTAAGTTCAGTCTATTAACATATATTGACATATGTATAAAAATCTTTCATGTAATCATTTACATAGAAGTGTGACCAATTAAAAGCTTGGCATTATACTTAAAAATTTGAATATATTATACCTTTGATGCTGACTTTCTCAATAATGTCTGGAGTACAGATTGTTTTTTCTGCTTTACAGTATATTGTTTTTCTTCCCTATATAGATGTTGTCTTGTTAACAGATTTTAATAAGCTAATCAAGCAAACAAATTAATGCATCCCCATCCTACAACTCATTATAGGAATAAGAAAGTCTTTTAAAGACAGTATGACATGAATTGAAAATTCTGATTGCTTTGGCCTCTTATTTAAAAGACAGGAGCAAAGGAAAATAGAACTGCATATTTCATGTTTCGCTAAATGTCTGAAAAAGTACTTGTCTTCAAGACAACATACCTTAAAACTCATTTTTTCATGTAAATCTAAGTAGGTCACCAAACCAATCTATGCTGTTAAATTCTTTCTGTCTGAAGTTAATGCATTTTCAATGCACTACTGTTGCTGAACGTTGGTTTATTCATAAATCCAGCTCATTCCTCTTCTCAAATGAAATTGTGTGGAAGTGAAATTACTCTATTCATTCTTATTTTTTTATATGCCCTTTTGGAGGGGAAAAAAATCAACCCTGAAAGCTAACTTTGACTCAGAAGACTGTATTGCTGAACAGTGCTAATTAGAACAGCTTATTTTACTAAAGGATATATTCTTAATGATCTTTTCTTAAATCATCATTTTAGTCCAATTATGAAAAGGAATATACTTTAAATAAACCAATGAATTATCATGGCAACGAAAATGCATGTTTTAAAACTGTCAATAACGTGTCATTTAAAATGAATTTTTGAAGGACCATTAGTTATAAAATGTTGTCAAGTTTTCTATGATTTACAAAGTTAAAATTATTTTACAAAACATCCAAGACATTTTGATTGACAGGCTATCTTAAAATTGAGCCCTTCATATTTCTGTTTCTGTCCTATCAATATAGTTGAGGAAAACATAGAAGAGCATGGGGCTTCCAACTTATTATTGTTGTTGTTGTTGTTATATTATTATGCTGCAGGGCAGTGGTGGGATTCAGCCAATTCGCACCACTTCAGCAGAACCGGTAGCTAATTTTTTGTGGCCCAGGCCCAGAATGGAGTTCCAGAAGCAGCACCCACACAGAAAACTGGTTGTTCTCATATCTGAATCCCACCACTGTTTCAGGGGGTACGTAAAGCTCTAGTCTAGATCAGTGGTTTTCAACTGCTGTGCGAAGGAATATTTTGTGTACTGTGAAAGATATGCAGGTGTGCCACATAAGGAAGCCACAAGTAAATGACAGGAAGTGCTATGAGGTTTAAACCAGAAGATCACTTTTGACACCACCAGAGGTCGACTGCCTCCTTTTCTCCTCCAAAGTCCCAGCAACCTGTGATATCATGCGATTACCCATATGCCATGAGATGGAAAAGGATGAAACTCACCCTCTAGATACTCAAATAAGGTCACCCTGCTCATTAGTTTTATTGAACCCTAACATTTGCAACTATGCAACCATCTCTAATCTAGAAACATAAAATACAGTTGGGATTTTACGTATCACTCTAAACGTGAGCATTTATATTTTCTAAGAGATAGAAGCCCATCTATACAGTAAAAGGTTTTCACATGATTGGCTTAACTCAGCCCAAGTATGGGCCAATGACCATTTCCCAAGGGCCAGACTGCATGTTGATATCAGCCCTTCACAATAGGCCAGGATCAAGAAACAGACTCCAGTAATTTAGCTGGAACTATACTTTATTGATACAGGTTATAGTTAGAAATCTTTAAACCTCGATTTTCTCCTCTCTCCCCCTTGCACTACCATAAATTACAGAAAAGATAATCCAAGGTTCTTTCTCATAAATTTTCTTATTACTCTAGGCTTACAGGATGTTTTTCCTTATGTAATTTCTTTGCCTCTGCCGAGCTTCCCCAAGATCATCTCTGAAACTCTGTACCAATTGTCTCAAACTGAGCCTATTTGACCAGAAAAACAACCTTTGCCCATTTTTATGCTGGTGGTGCTGTCCAATTCATTTGATGCACTTCATTTAATTAGAGGTAAACACTTACAACTCCAAGTGACCACTGTGCATTGTGGCAGAAACAACTCCTCCCTCTTGTTACTGCTCACAACCCTCTATAGTAATGTTTCTCAACCATGGCAACTTTAAGGTGAGTAAAATTCAACTCCAAGAATTCCCCAGTGACATCTTAAAGTTAACAAGATTGAAAAAGATTGCTCTCTTTTTTCTTTTTTTTCTGCAAATCCACTAACAGAATTATGAAAATCTGGGGAATGCACATATAGACATAGACATATTGATGGAACAATGAAATAATGGAGTTTCTCCCCACCTCCATCAGAGAAAATTAAAATACCGGTATATGTTTAACTACTGGAGAGGTAAAGCAGTAAAAAAAATGGGGAATCCACTTATCAGGTGTTATAATCTGCACAGATGTTTATCATGATGACTGGTGGGGAAAGAGGTTGAAAATGGGGAAGTGATTCTTAAGTCAGTTTATTTTCAGCCAGTTTACACAATGGATACATTTCATTTTCCCCCATCCTATTTTCAAATAGATAGATGTGTACAGCAAGAAAGCCACTTCCATGGATAGGATAAGATAGGACAGGACAAGACAGAACAGAACAGAACAGAGCTGGAAGGGACCTTGGAGGTCTTCTAGTCCAACTCCCTGCTCAAGTACGAGAACCCATACCATCTCAGACAGGTGATTGTCTAGTCTCTTCTTAAAAATCTCCAGTGATGGAGCACCCATGATTTCTGGATGCAAGCTGTTCTACTGGTTGATTGTCCCCACTGTCAGGAAGTTTCTCCTTAATTCCAGGTTGCTTCTCTCTTTGATCAGTTTCCAACCATTGTTTCTCGTCCTTCCCTCTGGTGCTCTGGTGAACAACGTGACCCCCTCTTCCTTGTGGCAGCCTCTCAGATACTGGAATACTGCTATCATGTCTACTCTATTTCTTTTCTTTAGACCAGCGGCTAGCCAAACCCAAGTCCCGCAGCTGTTCTTTGTATGTTTTAGTCTACAGGCTTTTGATCATCTTAGTTGCTTTTCTCTTAATTTTTTTCCAAACTTTCAACATCTTTTTTGTGATGTGGTGACCAAAATTGACTGCAATATTCCAGGTGTGGTCTTACTAGGATTTTATAAAGCAGTACAAAAACTTTGTGTGATCTTAATTCTATGCCTGTTTATACAACCCAGGATTGTATTAGGTTTTTTGGTTGCTGCTGCACACTGCTAGCTCATAGTCAAGTGATCGTCCACTAGGACTCCAAGGTCCCTCTCACAGTTACTGTTTTTAAGCCAGGTCTTGCCCAATCTGTACTTGTACCTTTGATTTTTCCTGCCTAAATGTAAAACTTTGCTTTTCTCCACATTGAAACTCATTTTGTTGGTTAGGGCCCATTGTTCAAGTTTATCTAGATCTTTTTGGATCCTGAGTTTGTCTTCTGAGGTGTTGGCTCCTCCTGCCAGCTTGGTGTCCTCTGCAAATTTGATGAGTTCCCTTCAGTCCCTCATCTAAGTCATTATGAAGATGTTGAAGAGTACTGGGCCTAAGATGGAACCTTGTGATACCCCACTGCTTACTTCTCTCAAGGTGGATGTAGTGCCATTGAGGACTACTCATTGAGTATGGTTTGTCAGTCAGCTACAGATCCATTTGGTGGTGATGTTGTCTATTCCACCTTTTTCTAGCTTACCAAGGAGTAGGTTGTGGTCTACTTTATTTTTTTTTATTGAAAAGTTTTAACATACATTTTATCTTTAACAGTCCCCCCCTCCCCCTCCCCTCTCCCTCCCTCCCTACCCCTCTCCCCCTCCCCCCCCGACTTCCCAGAGTTAAGTACAAGGTATAAAAACAAAAAAAAAATCATAAACATCCATATGCTAACAACCATAAACTCTAAAATCTATCACTCTCTGGCTCATATAGGATAATACAAACACTATTAATATTAAATATATATAGAAAAAAAAGGGAAAAAAGAAAAAGAAAAGGAAGACTTATTCAAATGCTACATGAAACTTTTTAGTCCTATATTTGTTCTGGATATGCTCAATCCATTTTCTCCATTCCATAATATAACGTTCTTGCGAGTGATCTTTCAAATAAGCCGAAATCTTTGCCATCTCTGCCAGGTCAGAAACCTTTAAAGTCCATTCTTCTATGGTCGGCAGTTCCTCCTTCTTCCAATACTGACCTATTAAGAGTCTTGCTGCCGTAATTAAATTCAACATCAACTTAGTGTCCACAACCGTAGCATCTGTAATTATTCCCAACAAAAAAAGTTGCGGACAAAACTTTATCCTTTGCTTGAAAATCTTCTGCATATTCCACCAGATTTTTATCCAAAAGGCCTTAACCTTTTTGCAAGTCCACCATATGTGAAAATATGTTGCATCTTCATCGCCACACCTCCAGCATTTTGGCTAATAATTCGGATACATACTTGCAAGCTTTTTAGGATCCAGATGCCATCTATAAAACATTTTATAAAAGTTCTCTCTTAAATTTTGAGCTTGTGTAAATTTTACGTTCCTCACCCAAATCTTTTCCCACGTGTCCATTGTGATAACTTCTTGGATGTTTTGGGCCCATTTTATCATACAATCCTTAACAAGTTCTGTTTCTGAGTCAATCTCTATCAATGCAAGATATATCCGTTTAATATGTGCTGGACCCTGATTTCTAATTTGCTTTATCAGATTTTCATCAGTCATTGTAAAACCAGTTTTCTGGTCTTCTTTCCACCTGGCCCGTAGCTGAATATATTGAAACCAAGTTTGAACAAACTTCTCATCTCGCAAGAGGCTGTATGGTTTCAGACACCAGACATTTCTTTCCAAGCTTAAAATCTCCTTATACGTAGTCACATCATGTTTAAAACCAACATTTATATTTTCTATTGCGTGTTTTGGAATTGCCCACAAAGGTATCTTACAGTCTAACTTATGTCTATACTTCTTCCAAACTCTCAGCAATGCCTGTCTTAAAATATGCACTCTAAACACATTATCTACCTTCTTATCATACAACAAATATGCATGCCAGCCAAACAGCAAGTCGTGGCCCTCAAGATTTAATAATCTCTCTTGTGTCAAATTAATCCAATCACTTATACCTGCTAACGCAGCAGCTTCATAATATAATTTAAGATTAGGCATTTTAAGACCACCTCTTTCACGAGTATCCTGCATAATCTTAAGTTTAACTCGTGGCCTTTTCCCTGCCCAGACAAATTTATTGATACCTCGCTGCCATTCCTCCAGATTAGAATCTTTCTTAAGAACCGGTATCATTTGAAATAAGAATAAAAATTTAGGCAGGACATTCATTTTCACTGCTGCGATTCGCCCCAACAAAGACAATTGCAATTTTTCCCAACTCTCCATTTCTTTTTGAATTTTCCCCCATAATTTTTCATAGTTATTTTTATATAATTTTGTATTAGAGGGCGACAGAAGCACACCCAAATATTTAACCCTTTTAACAATTTCAAATCCAGTTAACCCTTCTAAAAGGGCCTTTTGCGATGCTGTCATGGTTTTAGCCAAAATTTTAGTTTTTTGTACATTAACTTTAAATCCAGAAACCTTCCCATATTGCATTATTATCTCCATCAGGTCCACAACAGAGTTCTCCGGCTGGGTCACTGTAACAACCAGATCATCTGCAAACGCTCTCAATCTATAATCCTGATCTCTAATTTGTATACCCTTAATTCTTTCCGAGTTCCGTATTTTTACCAATAATATCTCCAATGTTAACACAAATAACAAGGGCGATAACGGGCACCCTTGCCTTGTACCCTTCTCAATATTACATGCTTCTGTCAAGCTATTATTAACTATTATTCGGGCTGTTTGTTTTTGATATAATGCCCTAATTGGTTGCAGAAATTTATCCCCAAAATTCATTTTATCTAAAATTTCATCAAAAATTGCCAATTCAATTGATCAAAGGCTTTTTCAGCATCTAAAAAAATTAGCGCCGCAGGGATCTGGTTGTTCCTTTCCAAAAATTCCAACACATCAACTATATGCCTCACGTTATTTTTCATTTGCCTACCACTAATAAACCCAGTTTGATCCCCATGAATCACCTGTTGCAGAACCCTCATCAATCTATTAGCCAACACCTTAGCAAATATCTTGTAATATGTATTTAAAAGTGATATCGGTCTGTAGTTTTTTACTTGAGTAACATCTTGGTCTTCCTTCGGAATCAAAGAAATAAAAGCAGTTCTCCAAGACGGAGGCACCTTTCCCCCTCTCTGAATTATCTGGAACAATTCCTTTAACGGTTTTATCAACTCTAATTGTAAATTTTTGTAGTAAGCCGCAGTCAGACCATCCGTACCTGGCGCTTTATCCACCTTCAACTCCTTAATTGCTGTAAGAATTTCTTCTTCTGTTATCAATTGATTAATCTCCTCTTTTTGTACTTGCGTAAGAACCGGGATGCTAGCATTCTCCAAATATACATCAATGTCTTTTTCATTAATCTTCTCCTTAGCATATAATTTAGAATAAAAATCCACAAAGGCTTCCTTAATAAGATCCTGTTGAAACACAACCTTTCCCTTATGTTCAATTTTGTCTATATTAGAAGCCCTTTGCTTTTTCCTTAGTCTGTAAGCTAGCCATCTACCTGGCTTGTTAGCATTACAAAAAGTATTATGCCTGGCAAACCGCAAATTGGTTGCCACCTGGTCAGCCATTAGTTTATCAAATTGTCCTCTTAATAGCTTAATAACCTCCTTAGTCTTCACATCCAATGGATTCAAAATCAAGGCCTTCTCTTTTTCCTTAATTTCATTCTCCAATTCTTTCCTTCTAGCTTCCAAAGTACGTCTGTGTTTATTATTCATATATATCAACACCCCTCTCATATAGGCCTTGCTAGCATCCCAAACCATGTCCATAGAAGTATCCTTATTCATATTAATTTCAAAAAAATCCTTCATCCGCTGTTTACATTCTTCCACATTCTTCTGATTTCTAAACAAGTTCTCATTTACGCGCCACGAGCGCCTATCTCTATTGTCTTTATTGATCTCTAACCATACTGGACTATGGTCAGAAATAGCTCTTGCATAGATCTTTACCTTCTTAATCCTAGAAAAAAATCGTTAGTCAACAAAATGAAGTCAATCCTGGAAAAAGATTGATGTCTATCAGAAAAAAAAGTATAATCCTTTTCATGCGGGTGTGTGTCACGCCAAATGTCTCGCAGTTCCAAATCATCCTTCATTTCAAAAAAAGATTTAGGCAATCTGGCATGACACGGAACACGCTTAAAAAAACCAGCCTTATCCATCTGTACATCCAAAACACCATTCCAGTCCCCCATAAAAATAAACGATTTGTAATCCAACTGAGTAAACTTTGTATGAAGTAAACTAAAAAAGTCAGCTTGTTGTTGATTAGGAGCATACAGTCCAACTAAAAGCATTTTTTTGCCTTCTAGCAACAAATCTATCATAACGTATCTTCCATGCTTATCTGCTTCAATTAAGTCCGCTGTTAAAGCACTTTTAACATAAACAACCACTCCGTTTTTCTTATTCATTGCAGAGGCGACAAATTGTGTGCCCAACCTTGAGTTCAATAAATACTTTTGGTCCATAACCCTAATATGCGTTTCTTGCAAGCATATAACATCAATCTTAAATTGATTTAAATATTGAAAAACTTTCTTTCTCTTCTGAGGTGAGTTTAGTCCATTAACATTCCAGGTTAGAAATTTAGTCGCCATGCTTGTCATCCCGAAGCTGTTGGAGCACATCTTTAATAGCCCCTCTGTCTCCTTTGGGCCGCGCTCCTCCCACTGCTTCGCTGTAAGTACGCTTTGAAAGTTCCATAAACTTCTGCTGGTCTTGTTCTTTTATTTGTTTTGCTCGTTTTAAAGCAGCACGTGTCACCCTCTGCTCTCCAGCATCAACCAACGAAGTTATAATTTGATCCCCTCCAGCACCATTCTCCTCTGTCTGTCCATCTTCGGCCTCTTGAGGTTTTCCTTCTCCAGATCCCTTTGCAGCTTCCAGAAGTGATAGTGGGGTTGCTTTTAAAACATTATTGTAGAAATCACGCGCCTGTGTCACAGTAACCAGACGGTATCTTTTACCTTCATGCATCACCACCAATCCAACTGGAATCTCCCATCTGAACCTTATATCACGTTGCTTAAGTTCCTGCACAAGAAATGCAAAGTCCTTCCTTCTCCTTAAAATCTTTGGAGGAATTTCCTTTAAAACCAAAACTTCTTGGTCAGCAACCACTACTTTAGTATCATAGGCGGCTTGAATAACTTCATCTCTAGTTTCTCTCTTTGCAAAATAAACCACCACATCTCTAGGTAGCTTTCTCTGTCTAGCAATCCATGAGTTTACACAAAAGACTTTATCCATGCATCCCTTTATTTCAGATGCTGGCTGACCCAATACTGCTTCCAGAGCCTCAGAAATCAGCTGCTTTAGGTCTTCTTTGATATTTTCTTTTAAGCCTCTGATTCGAACAGCATACTGCATCTGATGATACTGAACAAGACTCAATTCTCTGTCCATTTTGTCTCTTAAATCTTCATTCTCCAGTACCTTTACTTCTAATATGGCATTCTTTTGAGTCAGGTCATCCACTTTTTCATCCAAACCTTGCACACATTCAGCCACACTTTCCACTGTAGACAGAATGTCTACCCTCATCGCACTGAACTTCTCTTCTATCCTCTCTTCTATCCTCTCCTCCAGTTTCTCCAATTTCTCCTCCACCTTTGCCAACTTATCACCCAGTGTTTCTAAGATTACCTGGGCTTGTTTTTCAAGAGCATCTTGTAAATCCTTCGATGTCAATGCAGCAGGAGGAAGCAAAGCTTGCAACGATGTCTGTTGCACCGGGGAAGTTCCAACACTCCGAAGAGTTTTTGAGGGAGGTTTAGCCGCCATCTGTTTACTTTCACTTGTTGCGCACTTTCACTTTAAGTTTAAAAAGTCCATTAAGCTAGAGAGTAAAAATAAAAGTCCTCTTCACCTTGTCCTCCTGTACCGCTCTGCCTGCTCCTTTTTATTCCAGGGTCTTTCCTTCTGGCAGGGGTGGTCGCAAACGCCTGGCTCTGCTCCAAAAATTCCGGAGCAGAGACGCTGAACAGCTGGGAGCAACCCAGGCTACGGGGGAGTTCAATCCTTCAGCCGCCCAAGCTTTAAGCTCAGGCGGCCCCGGAGAACTCAACCCCTACCTGGGGCCTCACCCCCTCCTCTTCTCCCAGGGAGGGGGCTTCAAATCCACCCGAACAGCTGATCGGCGCTGTTTCGGGTGAAAACAACACAGCTGAGCAGCGGGCAGCCCGAAACGGCTGTCTCCGGTGCCGCGCCGCCACCGGAAGCAGTTGTGGTCTACTTTATTAAATGCTTTACTGAAATCTAAGTATGCTAAGTCCACAGCATTTTGCTTATCTTCTAGTTTAGTCACTTTATCAAAGAATGAAATCGGATTGGTTTGGCATGATCTGTTTTTAACAAACCCATGCTGGCTACTGGTTATGACTTTGTTTGCAATTCCTTTGGGATGTTATTGATCACACACACACCCCCGCATAGCCCAGATTTGGCGCCAAGCAACTAGTACTAAGGAATTTCAAACCTTGTTAAAACATTATGACAAATGCCTCAATTTGAATGGTGATTATGTCAAAAATTAATGTAATGTTATAGTTTTTTAATGTATATAATAAAAGTTCTGTATCTGTGAGTGTCTGTCATTGATAACCAAACAGAGTTTATTTCCGAACTGCTCTCATATATGCTATTTTAATGATAAAATAGTTAACAGAAAGAACAATAATAATGAAAAAGACAAAATTAAAGTTTCAAAATCCTTTGTTAAGAAATTATTATTATAATCAACTCAAAGAAAGTTTACCATGGCATTTTATCTATCCCAAACTGTCCCAAGCATTAAGAGTCATTGGTCCTGGATTAAATTATTTGTTTCTTAATAGCTCTTATTGGTTGTTGCCTAGTTTAAAATAATACATTCAATCTCCACAATCTTCCCAACAAATAGATAGAAGTGGTTTCTGATTAAGTGTAATAAATCTATTCACCAATCTCCCTCACAGTCATCCTAAAAACAAGCAATCTGTCACTTCCAGATTCAGTCAGCCTTCTGCTATTGTAAGAGAATGCAGACTTGAAGTTCAGATAGATACATGGAATCAATGTAGTTAGTTCTGTACATTCTGTACAGAATGTTTGTACAATCCATATCTCTTTGGTCTACAGCTTTCAAATCAAATTCTTTTTGTGAATCTAACTTATCCAAAGCTACGTGACTCTGAATATTTTTCACGTCCCTTATTATCTCATCATACTTTTTAAAAAACTTTCAGTTAAATGTTCCATGTCACCAAAAGTTTTTTTCTCAGATTTCATCTACTCTTGCTTATCTGTAATCTAAAATTTTAACCAAGGAGTACTTCCGGTTTGCCATAGCGGCCGCTGCGGCCACTGGAAGCCAAGCTCCATCTTCCGTGTTCAGTTGTGCACCACTGGGGGACCCTGGAAAAGGTTGAAAGTCACCCTGTAGGGGCGACAAGCAAGGAGGGGATCCCTGCTTGATCATGGGAGGGTGGTAGCCCTTCCAGTTGATCCAGGGCACCCCTCCAAATCGGCAGATGAATGACCAGCCATAGAAATATGGCCCATCACTAGGCTGCAGACAGCCAAAATAAAACTTACCACCAGGCACTTCTAAAGCAGCACAGATGATCTGAACCTCTCTTCAATCCTAACTATCTCTTCTACCTGTATAAGCTGCCCAAAGTATTTTTCCCCCTGTGGAGGGAGGGAAGGAAAATCCTATCCCACCCTCTAAGAGCAGCAGCGACTGACTATCCAGGGGAGTTTAAAACATTGAAAGAATAACCTTATTTAAAGTGGATTTATATGTTTCTAATATTTGGGGACCAAAAGATTTATTATCCCTACTGAAGATTTCAGTTTATACTTACAAAAAAGAAGTAAAATTGGAAAAAGAATTATAAAAAATTTTGGACATAAAAAACCTTAAATGGTACTGGTGACATCTTGTGGCTAAATCTGATACTACAACCTGTTATTGTCTAAAAGAGAGTTGGCTTGAAGCCCAGACTATAACTGAGACTCATTCAACCTTGGCAGATATCAGCTGTGAGAAGCTCAGCTGTGTCCTATACCCAGCAATAAAATTATTTTCATCCTCTGACTGTAAAGCTTTTAATTTAATACATCACTAAGAGAAATGGATGACAATCAGGAACAGATTCTTTCTATGTTGAAAGCAATTTATGAAACTATTCTTATAGCTTCTGATGAAATAAGAAGCTACAGAAAAGTACAAGATGTTAGCCTAGATATTCAAACCCTAGCTTTGACTACAATTAAAGAATCAACTACGCAAAACACAATAGAAGAAGTGGAACAATCAAACACTATGACAGAGGATTCAATGGACCAACAAACACAGTTAATGGAAAACCCACAAAAGGGACTGATAATACTGAAAATGGGAAAGTCTTTCTATATAAACCAGAAGAAATCTGAGGAGCAAGAAGAACAGACCAAAGGGAAGATAAACATTCCAGGACAACTACAGGGAGATGGAATAATAGAGATATGATTTATTAGTCCTTCCAAAAGAATGGTGATTGGATGGTCTCTTTTATTTCAAATAATATATACAATAACAGAGGGAGATGTATTTGATGATTTAAAAACATAGACATGGAAGGCGAGTTGGCAAAGAAAGAAAGCTAGAATAAGGCTGAAGAAAATTGGGGTTTGGATTTATTAGTGAGGATGTTATGTTATTAATTAAAACAGAATATACAAACAGACAAGATGTGTATTTTGAATACTAGATTACGCTATGAATTGAGATAAAGAAAGCTTTGGTCATTTAAAGCTTGGAAGTATAAATATCAAAAGTTAAATTTGAATATTGATGGGAAATTAAAAATTGGGGATAACAAATAAGTAGGATATTGACTGTCTATAAAGATTGAATGTAAAAGTAATTAAGATATACATAAGCTAAAAATTTTTGATAAATGTAATAAACATGTCTTTACATAGTTTATTTATTTATTTATTTATTTATTTATTTATTAATGGGACTTATATCCCGCCCTATCTCCCGAAGGACTCAGGGCGGCTAACAACAATAACATATAATAAGTACAGAGATTAAGATAAAATTAAAATTAAAGTCATCTGTGCAATAAATTTAAATTAAAAATTAAAATAAATTAAAAATTGTAAACATAATTAAAATGCCTGTCAGTCCAGGTCAGCCAGGTGGAAAAGGAGTGTTTTGAGGCCGCGGCGAAAGGACTGGAGATCTTGGGCCATCCGAAGCTCATGGGGGAGCTGATAAAGATATAGTTGATAAAGAAAGAACTGTATTTGTTTAAATATGATAGTAGATATTAAGAGAAAAAGAGAGAAAATATTTGATATTGAAATAAGGGAAATTTTGGTCATTAAATTTTAAAACATTTGGAAATTAATAGAAATTAAGAATGTTATACTGTATTATCAATTAGATGGTGTAAGATGGTGAGAAATAGAATATATTCAAATAGATAGGACATATATCTTGAACTGGACATGGAACCACTGATTGGTTCAAAATTGGGAAAGGAGTCCGGCAAGGCTGTATACTGTCGCCCTGCCTATTTAACTTATATGCAGAGCACATCATGAGAAAGGCAGGGCTAGATGAATCAAAAGTTGGAATTAAGATTGCCGGAAGAAACATCAACAACCTAAGATACGCAGATGATACCACTCTAATGGCAGAAAGTGAAGAAGAACTAAAGAGCCTCTTGTTGCGGGTGAAGAAGGAGAGTGCAAAACTTGGGTTGAAACTTAACATTAAGAAAACCAAGATCATGGCATCTGGCCCTCTCAATTCCTGGCAAATAGATGGGGAAGAAATGGAGGTAGTGACAGATTTTATTTTCCTGGGCTCCAAGATCACTGCAGATGGGGACTGTAGCCAAGAAATTAAAAGACGCTTGCTCCTGGGGAGGAAAGCCATGGCAAATCTAGACAGCACACTAAAAAGCAGAGACATCACCCTGTCAACAAAAGTGCGTATAGTCAAGGCTATGGTCTTCCCAGTTGCAATGTATGGCAGTGAAAGCTGGACCATAAGAAAGGCTGAGCGCCAAAGAATTGAGGCCTTTGAACTATGGTGCTGGAGAAGACTCCTGCGAGTCCCTTGGACTGCAAGGCGATCAAACCGGTCAGTCCTAGAGGAGATCAATCCTGACTGCTCTTTAGAAGGCCAGATCCTGAAGCTAAAACTCAAATACTTTGGCCACCTAATGAGAAGGAAGGACTCACTGGAGAAGAGCCTAATGCTGGGAAAGATCGAGGGCAATAGAAGAACGGGACGACAGAGAATGAGGTGGCTGGATGGAGTCACTGAAGCAGTAGGCGTGAGCTTAAATGGACTCCAGAAGATGGTAGAGGACAGGAAGGCCTGGAGGAATGTTGTCCATAGGGTCGCGATGGGTCGGACACGACTTCGCAGCTCACAACAACAACAAATATCTTGAACATTAGATTATGATGAATTGTGGTAAAGGAAACTTTGGTTACCTAAAACTTGGAAATTATGAATATTAAATGTTAAATTTAAATATTGATGGGAAACTAAAAATTGGGAAAAACTAATTACAGGATATTGTCTATAAAGATTGAATGTTAAAGCAATTAGGATATGTAGAAGCTAAAAACTATTGATAAATGTAACAATGTTATTTTTACTTAATTGATATAATAAGAATTATGTTAGCTTAAACATGAAACAGTAAATACTAAGGGAAAAAGAGAGGAAATATTTAATGTGGTAGTTTGAGATTTATACTAAAGACACTTGTATGTTATTGAATTATTGATTAAGCCAGCCGCCACATTGCTTTTTAAATACTTAAATGTAAAACTAGGAAAGCAATAAAACTTTTTTTAAAAAAAAAATAAAATTTTAATCAAGGAATAAAGAACTCTGAAGCAGAAGGAAACAGCAGAGATATTTTCTGGATATTTCAATCCAAGATGGATTTCTTTTAAAAAAAAATTTTTTAATTTTTTTTAATTTTTTTTTAATTAAAAAGAAAGAAATTCCAAGTATTTTGCAAATTAAAACAACAGAAAAACCCTGTGGTTTTTTGTCCAATATTAATGTAAACCAAATGAAAGCATTTCACCATACAAAACACACTGTTTTTCCATGTGAGAAAACTTAAGAGCAACAGCATAAATCAAAAGGAAGGGGGAAAAAAGAACAGCTAGAGTCCAGCAGGAGTTGAAATAAATCAGCGTTTAGCCAGCTGGTCTACTTTTTAAGATTAAAGGCAAAGTATAAGTTCAAAAAGTAAAGTTAAGATCCAGTCATGCTGAAAAACCAAAACGCCAAAAGGAAGATGGATGCCTATGAATTACTGACCACTCCCAAAAGGGATCTGGAATCTTCAATACTCCCCTTCCCAGATGGGTCCACAGCCATTCAAAAATCATCTTGGGTCATTCCTAAGTGCTCCCATTCAAATCCAGCCAGCAGCCAGCCAGAGAACCAGCTTTGGTAGCAAAATCAGCAGATCACTGGCAAGAAAGAAAAAGCTTCTCACCATTTAGCAGCCATTTTGGGAAGCATTAAATAGCTTTTATACAACATTTAGAATCTAAAACTGCAAAAAACAAACAAACAAACAAACAAACAAGGAGCTACCTGCTTTCTTGACTGAAAGAATAACAGCACAGTGTAGGAAAACCTGAGCACTTGAAATGCTGGTGCAACTACTAAGAATTCTCTTCAACTCTACACTCAGCTGATTTCTAGGAAAAGTGAAATATTCTTCCAACTCATGACTACCTCATAGGATAATCTCCAGGGCACAATTAAGCAGGATGCAAAAGGTTTTTTGAGGTGAATTTGATACCAGAACATAAATGAAATAGAAAATAATCTCGGAGGAAAAACAAGGAAAAGATTTATATACACTTGCCTCACAATAACTCTGATTAAGCTCAGGAAGGTTTAATACTGAGTAGATATTAAAAGAATCTACTTTTTTTTCAAGAAAAACTGCTGATGTTTAGATCTCACATATAGTACATCAATCCACAAACTGAATTCTTATTGCCACATCAATCTGACCACAGAAGAGATTTATGCATCAATAATAATTTTCTATTCTTACTTCCAAACGTACTGCACTATAACTTCTGTCTCTTAAGGTAGCATGGTGGCTCTCTGTGCTGAGAAAGATAGAGATGTTTAATGCATCAAGTGAGATCAGGAAGTCTGAGAAAAGGAAATATATTTTTTGACTGAGAGAAAAGGACCAAAAGTAACTTTCACTTCATCTTTGTACCCTCCCTCTCCCCCTACCAATCTATCAGAGCTGCCATCTAGCAGGACACAGGTGCAACAAGTAAAGGATTTGATAATTGGACAGAAAAGCAACATTGTGGTTTCCTTTAGTCATATTATTATATCTACAACAACACTCACATTATTAATATAATCACTATTTTGTTGTTGTTTCACTCAGAGTTGTACTTCTATCAAGTACTGCAATATTTCCACTACTTTCTTTCCCTCTATGGGTATTAAAGCAAAGAACAGTGTCAGGAAACAGAATACCTCAAATGCCAAAAGAGCTGAAAAATCCAAATTCATGATCTCACTACAGGTAATGAAATTTCTGCAGTTAAGAAAGGATGTTGCGAAAGATAATTAAGAATAACCCTACAGCCAACAGATTCCTCCACCAACCGATACAAAATTGTATGGTAGATAAACACAAACCTGGAAGCAATGGAAATGAAAGAAAAGCAGAGATTAGGAAAAAAAAGTAGGAGCTTCAGGGTGCAAATAAATGGAAGGTAAATAAGGACACTTCTGCAAAGCAGTGCCCCTGCAAAGCAGACACTCAACAAGAGGATCTGTTGGGCAGTGGTGGGATTCAGCCAGTTCGCACCACTTTGGCAGAACCAGTAGCTAATTTTTTGTTGCCCAGGCCCAGAATGGACTTCCAGAAGCAGCATCCACACAAAGAACCTGTCAGAATCCATTTATATCACATTCATAAATGTATGTTTGAAACATTATCCCCCCCATATGGATTCTGCCATCTCCCGGGGAAGGAGGAGCATATAAATATAAATATAACTAAATAATTCAGCCTGCCTTAGGTTATTTCAAAGACCAAGGAAACCTTTTGAACTGAGGGGATCAAAAGGGAGCGTTAGAGAAGGTATCTGGCTTGTGTTTTCTTTTAATTCTGGAGAGGAAGAAGGCAATAACCATAAAGATTCGAAGTTCCTTTTTTCCCCCACGAAAGGGATGACACAAAGTAGAAGGATGGGGGCTGACCAAATGGGGTTGAGGGAAGGGGGGTTGAACTGGGTACCCTTTATAAAATTTAAATTTGTAAAACAATACTAAGTCCTGTCTTGTATTCCCACAACCAAGCATGTCCTAGTAAAGATTCCTTGCACTGAAAGTCAACCTAGAAGGGAGAAACCTTACCGGGGGACTTTGCAACAAATACAATGTCTGGCGACGAAGCAAGAGAGGAGGGAAGCCCCATGGAGAGGGAGTCTTGCCCCCAAATGGAATCCCAGAAACGATGGGAAGCTGAAGCGGCATATTTCCCCAGGGAAGAAGCGGTAGAGCAGCACGACCGAAAACCCCAGTGGTTGATGGGCGTTGGAAGGAAAAGTGAGTGGGAAAAGGCATCGGGAAAAGTGACCCTAAGACGGAGCAACCACCAACCGGAATGGAGGCAAGAGATGGAGAGCTCCCTGCACGCCAGTGAGGAGGAGCGGATCCTGGAAAAAGCCATTGATCTGATGAAAGCAACCCTGAGCTCACTGAGGGAGGAGACAGCTGAAAACCGCAACCGAGGCAGCGCCTGGGGCCGCAACTGGAGAAGTAACGGAGGGGATCCAGCACCTGAAACCCTGGGGCCGTCCAACGGAATGGGAGTCGCTGCCTCAGCAGTACCCCCCCGAATCCCAGACGGGGAGCAGGATGAGGAGACCGTCCGTGGCACAGACAACGCTCCAGTCAAAGACTCCCGCCCCTGGAAACAAAATTCAAGGGGGAGCCATCACAATTGGGTTTTTTCTTAACCCAAGTCCTTAGCTATATGGAAGAATACAGACGGGACATCCCCAGTGACAAAAACCACATCCAAATTGTGCAATCCACCCTGGACGGACTGGCTGCAGACTGGGTGGTGAACCTACATGACTCCAACGCCCCAGAACTCTATGATTTCAACCGGTTCATGGCATCCTTGAGGCGGCGTTTCGAAGATCCCTTGGCTGATCGTAAAGCCTGGGAGAGAATCAAAACAGTCAGGCAGGGAAGACGGCTGGTGGCTGAATACACCCAAGAATTCTGAGCCTTTGCCAGCAAGCTGAACTGGCTAGAAGACATCCTCCTTAGCCATTTCAAAGATGGGCTAAACTATGACCTGTATGACACTTGCCTGCCTCGAGGAGACCCACACCATCTCGACGACTGGTATGTCCTGGCAGAGGAGGGAAAGATAAACCTACTGAAGAGACACCATCGGGGGAAACCATTGGGCCAGCTGCCAACCGAGCCAACACGCGAGAGGGAGAACCCGCCGCCCACAGCTCAAAAATCAACAGGCTGTTTCAAACGTGGGAGAGAGGGTCACCGCGCCATAGACTGCTGCTCAAAAAAACCCCAGCGTAAAACAGAGCCATCCCCCCCAGGAAACTAGGGAAATCCCAAGGCAACCCAAAAGAATCTTCCATGAAGGGGACAGGAGCTGTAGAGTCCACAATTCCTGCCAGGAACTGGGATTGGACTCCGGCCTACACCGCAGGGGCGGTGGACACCTCGGAAGACAGCTCAGAGGGAGAACCATTGGTAAGTGGACCCCTTCCACCTATACTTAAGACAGTGACTATATTAGCTTCCTCTATGCCTAAAGCCTTCGAAATAAAAGCTCTGATAGACTCTGGCTGCATCCACTGCCTCATCAGCCCAACGCTGGTGGAGAGACTGAGCATCCCAGTGAGGAGGCTAAAACAACCAATCTCCTTTAGTTAACTAGATGGATCAATAGCAGGGGGGGACCAGCTACCCTAGCCACCTTACCAATTCACCTGTCCCTGGGGTCTCATGAGGAAGACATAACATTTATAGTGGCCCCAGGCATGGAATGCCCAATGATTTTAGGACTGGAATGGCTGAAGAAATGGAACCCCGGGATAAACTGGAGGACAGCAGAACTCAACTTCCTAAAAAGAGAGCAGGAAAACGTAACCCCGCAAAGCACCCCCCAACCCGAAGGGAGGAGACAGCAGCAGTGGGGAAAGAGAAGGGGTTACCAGAGATACCGGAGGAATACAGGGACCTTGCTGAGGTTTTCAGTGAGGAGCGGGCAGATGAGCTCCCCACCACCACCCCACAGACTGCGCCATAGAATTCAAACCCGGGGCAAAACTCCCAAAACCCAGGATGTATGCCATGAGCCCAAGGGAAATGGCAAAAATGGAAAGATTGATAAAGAAAAACTTAGAAAGAGGGTTCATCGAGCCTGCCAAACCCAAAGTGGCAGCCCCAATCCTGTTCAGGGAGAAGAAAGATGGTTCTTTCCATTTGTGTGTAGATTATAGAAATCTGAACACAATTAGTGAATGTAATTTGTACCTTCTACCCCTAATGAAGGATATGCTATCCCACCTATCGAAAGGAAGGATTTTTTACTAAACTAGATCTGAGGGAAGCATATTACTGTATTAGGATTAAGGAAGGAGATGAATGGACGACTGCATTCAACTGCCCAATGGAGTGCTACCAATTCAAAATATTGCCATTCGGACTGCAAGGGGCCCCCGCAGTCTTTATGCAATTAATTAATGACATGCTAAGGGAGCACCTATATAAGGGGGTCCTGGTTTACCTGGACAACATTCTTATCTTCACGGAGACCAAAGAGGAACATATCAAACTAGTCAGAGCAGTCCTGAAAAAGTTCCGAGCTGCCCACTTATATACTAAATTATCGAAGTGTTAATTCCATCAGGAAAAAATCAACTACCTGGGATATCACATATCTCCAGAGGGCATCAAAATGGACCCTGAGAAGGTCAGGGCAGTATTAGAGTGGGCACCCCCCCCCCGCACACGGAAGCAATTGCAAAGTTTCCTGGGGTTTGCAAATTTCTACCGCCAATTCATCCCCGCATTTGACCAAATAGCCATGCCCTTCACAAATTTGTTAAAAATGAAGGGGGGGCTGTGAAATCCAGCCAGCCTCTAAAATGGACAATGGAATGTCAAGCAGCATTTGAGAGGCTAAAGAGACTCTTTTCTGCTGAACCTGTACTAAAACACCCTGATCCCGACAAACCTTTTGTAATACAGGCAGATGTGAGCAATGTAGCACTCGGGGCTGTATTATTACAGGAAAATGATGAGGGGACGTTGCAACCTTGCGCATATACATCCAGAAAACTCACAGAAACAGAACAACAGTGGCCAATATGGGAGAAGGAAGCATTCTCATTAAGGTGGTCGTTATTAACATGGCGACAATTTTTGGAAGGGAATAAAATACCTTTCCAGGTCTGGACAGACCACAAAAATTTAGAAGCACTAAAGACGCCCAGAAAACTCACTCCTAAGCAAGCCCGCTAGTCCCAACACTTTCACTGATTCAATTTCACTCTCAAACACTTGCCGGGGGGAAAGAACTTCCTGGCAGACGCATTATCTCGCATGCCCCAATATAATAGTACACGAGTAACTGACTTTAAACCACTTGTACCAGAACAACAACTGGCAACACCAGTTACCACCAGGGCACAAGTAAAAATGAAGCAGGAAGTAAATAGCCAAACCGGAATAGAATTCTGAAAGTCCTTGGAAAGCAACGAATGGTTCCAGAAAAATAGACATGTGTGCACAATTAAAGATGGGTTACCTTGGGTGGGTGAGAAGTTATACATACCTACCACCCAGAGGATCAATTTCACGCAACTGTGCCATGATACAAAATCAGCAGGACATTTTGGATTTGTAAAAACATTACACTTAACTAAAAGGCAATTTTGGTGGCCATCTAAGAAAAAAGACATAGAAAGCTATGTGAGCAGTTGTCAAATTTGTGCGATGGCTAAGAGGTTGCAAGGGAAATCACCAGGACTGTTACAACCAGTGGCGAATCCCTCAGCCCCATGGAAAGAAATAGCCCTGGACTTTATCGTAGAACTATCAGAAAGCAACGGAAACACCACTGTCTGGACTGTCACAGATCTGTTCTCTAAGCAAGTTCATTTCATACCTTGCCAAAAAATTCCAACTGCAAAAGCATTAGCAAAACGTTTTGTACAGCATATTTACAGATTGCACGGGACACCACTACACAGCATATCTGACAGAGGGGTGCAATTTACCTTGGCATTTTGGAAGGAATTCTTACCCCTGTTAGGAACTACCCAAGGATTGACATCTAGTCATCATCCTCAAGGTAACGGGCAATGTGAGAGATCTAACGCAGTACTTGAGCAATATTTAAGATGTTATGTAAATTTTCAGCATAAAAATTGGACAGACCTACTGCCTTTCGCAGAAGTGGCATATAATAATGCAATCCACTCTAGCACAGGTTACACTCCTTTTCAAGTAGCTACAGGCCAAACCTTCAAACCCATACCTGAACTAACCCCAAAAGAACCGGTAATTCCAGAACTAAAGGAATGGATTGCTCAATTACAATACACCTGGCCTATTGTCAGAAAAGCGTTAACAGATGCTAGACTAGCATACAAAACACAGGCAGACAGGAAAAGAACCAATCCCACACTGTTCAAAGTGGGAGAGTTGGTATTCCACAAAATACCTTAAATCACTCCAACCCTGCAAAAAACTAGGACCAAAATATATTGGACCTTTTCCAATTAAAAGAATCATAAACCCAGTAACAGTTGAATTAGGACTACCTAAAAATCTTAGACAAATACACCCAATCTTTCACTGCAGCCTAATAAAGAGAGAACAACAATCTCCCCTACGAACAAAAATCCCACCACCACCACCTCCCATCATGGTGGAAGGGGAACAACATTTTGAGGTGAAAGAAATTTTGGATTCCAGGAAACATCATGGAACGACCCAATATTTAGTGGCTTGGAAACACCTTCCCTCCTCAGAAAACGAATGGGTCAGCAAATGCCATGTTAAAGCACCAAGGCTGCTTAAGAGATTTCATACAGAATATCCAAACAAACCGAGTTAACATTTATATATGTTTTTTTCCTTTCTTTCCCTACAGATGGACATATCTTTCTTTTAAGGAGAGCGGGATGTCAGAATCCATTTATAATCATATTCATAAATGTATGTTTAAAACATTATCCCCCCCGATATGGATTCTGCCATCTCCCGAGGAAGGAGGAGCATATGTGGATTCAGCCTGCCTTAGGTTATTTCAAAGACCAAGGAAACCTTTTGAACTGGGGGGATCAAAAGGGAGGGTTAGAGAAGAAGGTATCTGGCTTGTGTTTTCTTTTAATTCTGGAGAGGAAGAAGGCAATAACCATAAAGATTCAAAGTTCCTTTTTTCCCCACGAAAGGGATGACACGAAGTAGAAGGATGGGGGCTGACCAAATGGGGTTGAGGGAAGGGGGGTTGAACTGGGTACCCTTTATAAAATTTCAATTTGTAAAACAATACTAAGTCCTGTCTTGTATTCCCACAACCAAGCATGTCCTAGTAAAGATTCCTTTTGGACTAGAACTGACTCCAAGAGTTTTTGTCTTCCTAAGACGTGGTTTGGGAATGGAGTATGCATGATTTGACTTGCCATGGCATTTATAGGTAGGTCTGCATTTTTCAGTATTCTTAATAATTAAAAACTCAGACACATAAAATAGATGCAAAATATTGGAGTTAATCTACATTTGCCATGCAGTCATATTTACTATACAGTTCCAACAAAGAGGTATTAAACTGGACAACTGTGATGTGTTTTTTAAGAAATCTCTAAAATTACTGCTTTTCATCACTCTCCCACAAATTTGTTTTGTTGCATTCATTATCAGAACAGAAATCATTTGTCTTCTTGGCTGATTAAAGGAGCAATTGTCTTCTCACATTCTTGCCTCCTCATTTCTATCACTGGGAGCATTCCAAGTGAAAAGTACAAAGGATTTCCCTACCCATCAGTGGGAACAAAGCACTCTTATACAACAATTCAGCATGCTTGCTTCCTGCAAGCAGACCAATTTAAAAAAGAAGGCTCCATGTTTTTGAAGAAATTATTACTCATATTTTGTCAGGATGAGCACAAATTCTTCTGCTTGAGTAAAAATAAATTCTACCCAATCATACTTCTTTCAGAATTAGTAATAATTTGTTTAGTTATTAATAGGTTTTGAACATATCTCATTATAGAAAAGCTATCACAGAGACAATAGTGCCTATCAAATTGATAAACAGCACCTTACTGTATACTCTTCTGCAATATGAGTTCTGTATTCTGAAAATTGTATCCATTTCCAATCCAGCTCCTTTGAATGACCTGGAAACATCTGTGCAAATCAGGAAATCAGCCGTGAAAGAATCAGTGGGCCAACCACTTTTGATAAGATCATCTTTCAAACTCAATCTCCAATCTTCCCTTTTCAGTGAAGTCTTTCGAAAAGAGGATGGAGAATTAGCAACAAAAGATATTAGATGAAGCAAGTTATACGGATCATTTCCAGTCAGGATTTAAACCTGGATATGAGGTAGGAATTGCAGTAATCATTCAGATGAGTTACCTTTGTTGGTATCTGGAGATGGAGAGTATGCCTCTCCTAGTTTTGTTAGACCTCTCAGCAGTTTTTCATATCCTCTATCATGGTATCTACTAAGCTTCTGGGCTGGGCTCATCTTTTTTTACCTATAATTTTTAAAAACATTTTTAAAGAAAAAAAAAGACGAGAGAGGCAAAATAGGAGGCAAAATGAAACATAGAATAAGAAATGTACAAGCATAAAAAATAGATTAACATTTTGAATAGTTTGTGTATTTCTTCTGAATATCTAAATATTCTATGTGTTGACCTCTGTCAACTGCCAGCACTAGTTCTTACAGGGTTGTTGTTGTTTTGACATGATTGTTGGAAATGTCTTGCTAATTCCTTCTTCTTAGGAGTCAGAGAGATTGGCAGAGTCACCCAGCTGGCTTAGTGCCTAAAGTGGGACTAGAACATAGAATCTCTGGGTTCTAGCCTGGTACTTAACCACTACACTAAACTGGCTTTCCTAAATAAACTGTTCACCCTGTAAAATCATCTGGAGTGTTTGTTTCCTTAGAGTTCAGAAAACAAGCCTTCTCTAAGGTAGCCCCAATGATTTGAAATATCTTATCTCAACAGAAGAGGAATGCCTGTATATCTTGCTTTTTGCAAAAATATGAAAGCAATTCAGGCAAGCTTTTGAAGGTTAATTTCTTATTTTGCATGTTTGGAGGTTGATTCCTTATTATATACATTTTAAAAATGTTTTTGTGTATTATCTGAAATCTAAAGTATAAGGCAGTATAAAATATTATATATAAATATATTCCCTTCTTAATATAGTAGATCATGGTGTGAGTTTTTAACTTTAAAGGTGTTATATGAAACTACAGTTACTATTAAGCTATAAACAAATGTTCTGCTGGGTAGGTACTATCACAGAGTACTGATGATCTAAAACACAGGAAAATAAATACTCTGAATAGAAAAGGGAACCCTAATGCAGTCAGAAACACTTTCTTTGAACTTTATTTGTCATATACCGTAATTAAAGGGGAAGAACAAGGCTACAGCTTATAGCTTCCACATGTTGGGAAAAGAACCATTTTGATCCAAGAAGCCAGCAGAGTCTACTTGCAGGAATGGAGGCTGCTTCTACACTAAGGGAAGAAGTAAAGTACTTCTCATGCAGAAGATTAACAAAATGCACTAGCATAAATGCAGAAGGCAGTCTTTATACTATAAAGAGGGTTGTGGGTTGTGAGATATGTGGAGAGTTGCTGTGACATGGGCTGGGAAGTGTGCCTGGGGATGACTGGGAGTTCACAAAATGTACCATGCAGATCAGGGACAGTCTGCAGGAGGGGAGATGCAGGTCTGAAAGGGTGGATGAAAGTGTCCAAGAGGTGCCACATGGGTCAGGGAAGGTGCATAGAGAGTGCATCCTTTATTCTGTATTATGACATGTTAAGTGACCCTACTTCTGCAACAGTGGGAAAACACTCATAATTAAATGAATTGGCCAAAAACAATTATATGTAAAAAAAATATACCGTAATCTGTCCTACCAACCTTTATTTTTATTTTTTGCCCATGTCCTGAAGGTATGGTCTATTTCTTCTTCCCAGCCTCTATCTTGAAATATTTGGAAAACTATAAAGTCGTCTTCAGCAGGCAACATTGTGCCTATACTCTGCTCATAGCACTTCCATGTGTGAGATCAGCCAGTACTACCTGGCCACTGTAGATCGGAATGGATACATCTGCGCATCTCCATTCTCTGGGCATCATCCTCCAGAATACCATTTGTTTTGGGAAATTCATTCAAACCAAACTTCCTTTTGCCCAGCAGACTTGTCAGCCTTACTCAGTGATTTGGATTCCCTCAAACAGTAGCTGATCAGCAGTGAGAGTTGTTCTAAAACAGTTATTTTCTGGCTGTTGTTTCATGGCTCAGGATAGCAAACAAACAGTTGCTATTTAGGGTATTTTATATTGGGGATTGTATCATTGCTCAAACAGGTACCATGTGGGAGAAGGAACCCTACAGTTTGGTTAAACAGACCTCCATTAAGCACCACATTCCACCCATCACTTATTACTGGACTACTTTTAAACACAGGTTTAGTGTCCATTCAGAAGACTAAATTGACATTTAAATATGCTTGTCAAAACAATGCAAGGGAGGAAGACTCTATTTCATTATATGCCCCCCTATTCATATCAGCTGTAAATGCATATCCCTCTGGCTAAACTATGCACATTCCTATGTTTCTATTACCTATTAGGAACACAGGGTATCTAGAGTCCCATGATATTCCTACATCTCTCCTTGCCATTACTTACTTCCTACTACATTAGCCAACTAATAAATGCAGAGAAAGGGTTGCCCAGTACACCCATTTGATGGCAGCATGCCTCAGGCAGGATAGAAAGCAGTAACAACAGCAGTAAATGTTCTGCTGATTCAAGAACTGATATTTAATATTTTAAACATGAAGAAGAGCCCTTAGAAATAGTTTCCAAGTGCTGATAGGGAAAAACCTCTCAGTTTTAGAAATATTCACAGTGATTATTTCTCAGTTCCAAACTGCTAATTTCCCATCAACATTCAACATTTCCTCATTTCAGCAAAGAATTATTTAAGTGATTAAGTGATTTAAGTGATTCATCCCATATGTCAGATATTCTCCATGTATATCATGTAGGATCTCCATCACTACATGCCAACCAAAGGTCAAAAAAATTTATGATAACCATTCCATTTTCTTACTGTACTTTCATACCCAAACCAAATCAATCTCATTTATCTTTATAAATATATAAATAAACAGATCAATACTGCTTTATACTCTGTGCAAGACTGCAAGACTCCAGATGATCACTTGATGGAAGCAATCAGATATAAAACATTCTAGCTCTCTGCTATCTGGTTATGGTCAGCCAGATATAATAGCTCTACTCTTATGTAAAGCACAGATACAGGTGGTGTATTGTCTATACCAGTCAACAGTAAAACATTGTGTCTTTAACAGATAGGCAAAACAGGAACCCAAACAAGCTAATTTTCTTTACTGTAAAACTACAATAAAGAATCTTGAAATTCTGAAAGTGCAGTTCTCCTACCATCTCTTTCACAGCCTGAGAAATTAGGGAGGGTTCCTTCTGAGCCTCTTGTTCTGCCTGCTATGCAGGTGCAAGCTCTTATCTAATCATTCCCTAGGCAGCATGACTTTGCCCAATCAGCCAAGGTCATACCCATATACCACTATACTTTAAGAAGAACAGAAAATGATTTGGCCATAAAGCAATCCAAGAAAAAAATGAGAAGTTTGTTGATTGATGGAAAAGGTCTGCTTAAAAAAAAAAGGTCTGCTTTGAATACCCATTCATGTGTATATACAGAAAACAATATTTTCTAATAGTTACCGGGTAGTTTGATTTCATTGTTTATGGTAAGAGGAGAAAGAAGGGTGATAAGAGGATGGTTTTTGTTATTATCAAGATGACATATCAGGAAAAAATGTACATGAAAGAAAAAGTAAAAAGGAAAGACAAAGAATAAAAGGAGAACTTTCGAAAGATAAAGTAAAAGTCTAATATGAAGAATATAAAAATACAAATTAATTTCTCAGTTCAATAAAAGAATACAATCACTCCTGGAAAGTAAAAAAATAAATTAAATTGTAAATTTAATTGTAAATCATCTTACAACATGCCATATAAATGTATGCAGGGCTTTTTTTTTGTCATAGAATGCTCAGAACGGAGTTCCGGCACCTTGTTTGGATGGAACCTTGTAGGGTAGGCAAGGCGGGTTATATGACGTGTGAGTTCTGGCACCTTTTTCTTTTACAAAAAAAGCACTGAATGTATGTAATTATGCTAGATGTCTTATAAAGAAGGATCTTTTGTGAAATGATGAAACAGATAAAAATTGTCGAAGAAAATGCATACATGTTGAAACAAATAAAGATAAGGCAACACTGTATAAATTATTCATTTAATGTATAAAGACTAATAATAAATGTAAAGAATTAGTCAATGAAAAAATTAGATAAAAGAGGCAGAGATACTGCAAAGCAATTTTGATGGAAAAAAAGATTTCTTTGGTATTGTGTGATAAGGATTAAACAAGGAGCCTGCAGGAAAGGAACAGAATTAAAAGTATAATGAAGCAATCATAAGTGAAACTGAAATGAAGGAAGCTAAACGCAACAAAGAAAAGTTACTGTAAATTTCTTCATTTAGAGAAAGAATATGAGAAAGTGAACAAATTTGAAATATAGAATGTTTTTTGAAAATATTAAGTGGATTATTTTGAGTACAATAGGAAAGCTAAATGATTAACATAAGTCATGCATGGGAATAAATTAGCAAATGATTGAACACTGAGTAGGATATAAAGGAATATATGCATAATATCCAGTTGTTCTTTAACATCATTATGGATGGATGTTTTAAAAATACCTTTAGCAATGTTAGAAGTGCGTTGGTTTGGAATTTAAATAAATATTTCAGACTATATATGTAGATGATGCAATATTATTGTCAGGAACCAAAACAACTTCCAGCAATTATTAAATACTAAAGTACCTATAATTCATCTATGCTTTAACGTGTGTGTGTGTGTGTGTGTGTGTGTATGTATGTGTGTGTGTGTGTGTGTTTGGAGAGGTTATTAAAAGTGGGGAAATGGATGGAAACACTTCAGAACAAGCAAATATTGATAGGAAGGTAATAGGTATTATGCAGTCTGCTGCAAAAAGGAAAGTCAAAATAAGCAAAAATAGTTGTATATAAGAATATGCTTCTGTTAATTTTATTGTATGGAAGAGAGAGTTCATGCTAGGAGAAGCATCAAAATAAGCTGAATGCATCAGGAATGATTTGCTTCAGAAGTGGTACAGATAAACCAAGACATATGCCTAAGGATGAATGGGATTTTAATAAAGATCAAATATAAAAGTGACTGACTTGTACAAGAGAAAAACACTGAATACAGTTTTCCTTTAAAAAAAACCCCTGTATTTTAAAACTTTTCAATAAAAAAAAGAGAGAAAAACACTGAAGTGGTTGGTTCATATAAAATTAATAAGAATTGAGCTGAAAAACAAATGTAGAAAAAATGGATTGAGATAAAGGGAAAAGCTGAAAAAATGTGGTTGGAAGAAGTTGATGACTTCCTCTATCACCTGAGAAAGTATATGAAATAAGAAGGAAAATGAACAAAAATAATTGCATGGAGTATGGATGCAATAGAAACAACTACAGTCTGCAAAGATTTTAGATAGTCCATAACTTACAACCTTTCCTGTAGTGTCCGTTCAGTTACAGTCGCACTGAAAAAAGTGACTTATAACCATTTTTCACACTTATGACCTTTGTAGCATCTACATGGTCACATAATCAAAATTCAAATGCTTAGCAACTGATTTATTTTTATGACAGTTGCAGTTTCTCGGGGTCATGCAAGTAAAATCTATGGGGAAGACAGATTCACGTAACAACCATTTAGATTTTAGATTTTATTAGATTTATATACCGCCCTTTCCCGAAGGACTCAGGGCAGTTTACAGGGCATTTTAAAATCATACCAATACAAAATACAAAGTTAAAAGATAAATAAAAGATTAAATTATCCCTGAAAATAAAACCCAGTTAAAATTCTCAGCCTGGGTCAGAGAGCTCAAAGAGCCAAGTCTTCAGGTCCCGGCAGAATGAGCGTAGGTCAGGGGCAGTCCTGAGCTCCACGGGCAGCTGGTTCCAGATGGTAGGTGCACCCACAGAAAAGGTCCTCCCCCTGGGTGTTATCCGCCGGCAATCTTTTACCGGCAGCACCCTGAGAAGACCCTCTCTCTGCGAGCGCACTGGACAAAGGGAGCTTGATGCTGGTAGCAGGTGTTCCCTCAAATATCCCGGACCCAACCCATTTAGGGCTTTATAGGTCATTACCAGCACCTTGAATCTCACCTGGAGGGCAACCGGAAGCCAATGCAGCTCACGGAGTAGAGGTGTTACATGGGAGTATCAGGAAACCCCCATCACAACTCGTGCGGCCGCATTCTGCACCAGTTGAAGCCTCTGAGTGGTCCTCAAGGGCAGCCCCATGTAGAGAGCATTGCAGTAGTCTAAACGGGAGGTCATGAGCGCATGAGTGACTGTGCGTAGGGCATCTTGGTCCAGGTAGGGTCGCAACTCGCAGTGAACATATCTAATATTTCTTTTCGTTCCTATTTTCCCCACAACTCCTCCTCTGTGAGGTGAATTGACTAAGAGACAGTGGTAGGGTTCAGCCAGTACGCACCAGTTCGGCAGAACCAGTAGCTAATTTTTTGTTGCCCAGGCCCAGAATGGACTTCCAGAAGCCGCATCCACACAGAGAACCGGTTGTTCACATATTTGAATCCCACCACTGCTAAGATAGGATGACTGGCCCAAGGCCATCCAGCTGGCTTTCATGGTTAAGGCAAGAACAAAACTCAGTTTCCCACTTACTAATCAGGTGCCTTAACAACTAGTCAAACTGGCTCTCGAAAATAAATGGTTTTAATGTAAACTATATTCACTTACATGTCTTTTTCATTCATCTCCTATCTTTAATTTCTCCTATCTTTTATTTACTTTTTAATATATTCTTTGTTTTGCATTCTGCAAAAACAAAGAATGAGGCAAGTATGAATATATAGGTATTCCTTAACTTACAACTGTAATGGGGCCTGCTCATTATGGTCACAAGTAGTGACAGATGTTAAGTGAAATGGTCTCAGGTAATGCCCTCCCTGATGCGGCTGTTAAATGAACACATGGTTCATTTAACAGAGTACGGGGTGCTTTAGAGGTTGGGGAGGCCCCGGAAGGCCTAGTATAGGCCCAGGCCTGCCTGCCACAGACCTCTCAAGACTTCTTACACTCCCTGAGGCACCATGTGCTTTGCTTTCTTCTCTCAGGATCCCCACAGGCCAATGCAATGCAAGGTAGCGTGAGGTTCAGCTTTCCTACAGAGGTTTCCAGTAACAGGTACTAACATTGTGAGCCTGTAGGGAGTTCAGTTTTTTTTTAAAAAGGCTCCTTTTTGTATTTGCCAAGTGTTTTGAAAAAATAGGTTTGTGACAATAATACCTGCTTATAGAACAACATGTGGTTGCCATCCAAGTCCAGCATTCTGTCTACTAATAAAATTGCTCCTGATGATGACCTATTTTCTGATTCAGACACAATCTTAGGCATTTTCAATAACTACATGAAAATGCACGTCAGCACCTCTCATAAGTTACAACCATTTGTGTAATTAGATACCGTATTTTCCGGCGTATAAGACGACTTTTTAACCCATGAAAATCACCTCAAAAGTTGGGGGGGTCGTCTTATACGCCCAGTCGCCTTATACGCCGAAAAATCAGCGATCGGGCGGGAGGCGGCAGGACTGCCCTGCGCACGCGCGCGTTCCCCAGCTGTTAAGAAGCACTCCTTAGCAGTCGGGGAGTGCGCGCGTGTGCAGGACTGTCCTGCCGGCTCCCGCCCGACGCTCTTCCCTCTTGAGGCAGCATCCCCGAGGACTCCTTAGGAGCCGGGGAGCGAGCGAGTGGGAGAGCCAGCCAGCCAGCCAGCCAGCCAGCGAGCGCGCGGGCAGGCGGGTGAGCAGCACCTGCTTTTGCGCCGCGCCGGAATTTCTCCCGCGCTCACGCGCCGGCCTCCCAAATGCCCCTCACACAAGCTCCGGATGCTGCCGCGCGCCGCCCACCTTTCTAGCGCGGCTTCGTCTCTTTCACGCTGTCTTGCGGGCGCCGCTGCTGCCTCCCCTCAACATACATCCCCCCTGCCACAAGAGGGTGTCATTTATCACGGAAAAAAAAATTGGAAGGGGAGGAAGCACCCGACGTACGTGTGGGCTATAGGTAACCCAACCCTAGACCGTGGCAGCAGGCAGCGTTGGGATAGGGGAGGCGAGGCGCGCGTTCTTCCTTCCCTCTGAAGAGGCAGCCCCAGCAGTTGTTCTTCCACCGGGCTTACTCCATTTGCTGAATCTTTGTAGTTACTTAAGTAAGTGCTAGGCATTTTTAATAGGTCGCATCCTTTCTTTTCTCCACGTATTGGCACCTCACCTTTCTACGCTCTTACCTCTCTGGCTCTGTGTTTGAATACACCTACATGCTGCACGCACCGGTAACTTTAACAAGCCAAGATGACGTCAAAATGATTGTACCACTGATACAACAAAATCATTGTACCACTGATATGAGGGTTTGGACATTAGCATGCCTCCACATGCCTCCCTTTCCCCAACCCATGAATCCTTTGCAAACACACATGATAACCATCAAAATCCCTTTTCAGGGCAAACCATATTATGAATTCTTTTTTTCCCCCAGCATTTTCTTACATGAGAGATTATAAATTAGTCCTAAGGAGTGCTCGTTAACAGCTGGGGAGCGCGCGCATGCGCAGGACTGCCCTGCCGGCTCCCGCCAGATGCTCTTCCCTCTTGAGGCAGCATCGCTCCCCGGCTCCTAAGGATTCCTCGGGGATGCTGCCTCAAGAGGGAAGAGCGTCGGGCAGGAGCCAGCAGGACAGTCCTGCACACGTGCGCACTCCCCGGCTGCTAAGGAGTGCTCCTTAACAGCTGGGGAGCGCGTGCGTGCGCAGGATTGCCCTGCCGGCTCCTGCCAGACGCCAGCCTGCCCTGCTTCCTCCACAGTGAGAGGGGAGGGCATGCCTTCCCGGGCTCGCTGATTTTCCGGCGTATAAGACGAAAAATCTTGAAAATCATCTCAAAAGTTGGGGGGTCGTCTTATACGGCCAGTCGTCTTATACGCCCAGTCGTCTTATACACCAGAAAATACGGTAACTGCATACTTGATTTCTGACAGCTAAGTATTATAACCCAGTTTTTCCATTGTCCTCTTTCTGAGAAATTCCTTTTAGTTTTACAAATATTTATTTTTGCAATAATCTAGTATTCCCAGGGCCTTATTTTTTTATAATTTTAAAAAATCAGAATGATTTGAAGAAACTGTCAATAGTTTCGCTCTTGTGATATATTTAAATACAAAACCATCAGAGTATATAACTATTCTGAACAGTAGTGAAATATAAATATTTTTGTTAAGATATGAGTTGGCTATTATTTCTAAGAAGCTTTGTTAATATCTTTCTTTCCCTTCCTATTTTCATTAGCTCTAGAAATAGAGATTTTCGAAAGGTGCTGCTGTAATTCTTCATGGACCAGGTCATATTTAATTTAATTTTTGCAAATAAACAGCTTAATTACCATGCCTGGATGGGAAAATAGCAACTCAAATTGCACAATTATTAATTTTTACAAACAAAAGCCATTATTTCCACATGGTAGCAAAGGTGTTAATATTCATAAATAAAAACATCACCTTCAAAAGAAAGGCTAAAGTTAGAATGCTTTCAATTCAGCATCCCCCTTTGTATTCTTACTATGCAATATATTTAAGTAAAATTAGATAACAGTTATTTAAAACAGTATAAGCACTCCCAAATGCTTTCAAAATTCAAGAGCACTGATTTGACTGCTCAGCAGAACGTAAAACCAAAAATTGAAGAATGAACACAATTTTCATTCTTTAGCTGTGTTTATAAAAAAAAGTTGTCAAATTTTCTAAAAATTATCTATTTTCCATCATATTAAACCCTCTGATCAGTAATCTGAACCCCCCTTTAATAAATCAAAATCCTAGTTTCCTTCAGTCTTACTCTGGCTTTCTTCCTTTGCCAACAGACGTTCCATGTCTCTACTTCTGAATCATCAAACAGTTCTCTCTCTATATATATATTATTTGAAATAAGAAAGACCATTCGATTACAGGTTTTTTTTAAAGAACTAGCCCATTTGTATTCATTAAATCACCTCCCTATTACTCCAATTTCTCACAATTCTGGGAGTCTGGGCTTCAAGCCAAGTCTCTTTTAGGCAATAACAGGTTGTAATACCATACTTTGCCACAAGATGTCACCAATGCTGTTTAAAGCTTTTTAAGTCCAAAGTTTTTGTGATAGTTTTTCAAGGTTGTTTTTTTTAAGATAAAAATAAACATCTCCAGTAAGAATTGGAAAACTTTTAGTCCCCAAGTTTCAAAAGCATATTCATCCAATTAGATTAGAATTGTTCTTATAGTTGCTCTGTTTCCCCTGGGTAGTTAGTCACCGCTGTTCTGAGGGAGGGGTAGAAATTCCCTTCCCTCTCTCCTCAAAGGGGAAAAAATACTTTGGGTAGCTTTTACAGGAAATGATATTTAAAGTCTTAAAGAGAAGATCAGATCTCACCCAGTTTAATCCGCGTTGTTTTAAAGACGCTTGCTGGTGATTTTGACTTCAGCTGTCAGCAGCTTAGTGATGAGCCATATTGCTAAGGCCAGTCTTTCCCCCGCTGGTTTGGAGGGCTGCTCCGGATCAAGAGAAAAGGCTGCCGCCCTCCCTTGATGAAGCAGGGGTCCCCTCCTTGCTCATTGCCCCTACAGGGCAACTTTTGACCCTTTCCAGAGTCCCTCAGCAGGACAAATTTGGATGTGAAAGACGGAGCTTGTCTTCCAGTGTCCGCGGCACCATGATGGCAAACCGAATAGGTAAGATGTGTAACAAGACTAATAGACTTTTGGTTTAATATGGTGGAAAATAGATAACTTTTAGAAAACATAACAAGACTATATTCAAATAGATGTGTATTTAGAATATTAGATTTTGTTATGAAAAGGGAAAAAGGAAGAAGTTGAGATAAGGGAAACTTTGGTTACCTAAAGCTTGGAAATTATAAATACCAAATGTTAATTTAAATATTGATGGAAAATTAAAGCTTGGGAAAAAAGAAATAACAGGGCATTGATTGTATGTAAGAACTGAATTCAAACACAATTAAAATATGTATAAGTTAAAAATTATTGATAAATGTAACAGAGATGGTTTTACTTAGTTGATAATAATAATAACTATATTAGCCTAATATGATAGTAGATATTAAGGGAAAAAGAGAGGAAATATCTGATGTTGTAACTTGAGATTTGTACTAAAGATTTATGTATGTTACTGAATTATTGATTAACTAAGCACATTGCTTTTTAAATGTTTGTTTGTAAAATTAGAAAACTAATAAAGTATTATAAAATAGTTGTCAAATATATGATCTTTTATTTGAGCATTCAACAAAATATACAACTACAGTAACATCTAAAACAATCATATCTGATAAAATAATGAAGCCTTAATCTATAAATGTAAGAAAGGTACTATATTTGTTTGTTCATGACTGTTACAAACAATGTTTATATTCAGGAAAATGCTTTAAGAAAAATCTCATTATTTGTTGATAGTACTGTGAATATTTTAATAAACATAATAAAATAAATATTTCAGTCTCAGTCTTAGAAATAACTGTGGAGAAACCTGACTTTCATTTTGTCAACTATTCCTACTCACATCCCCAAAATCACTCTTCTTGAAATCTAGGCCCTCTTTTTCACTAGTATCTCTAAACATTCTCAAATATGTCTATTCGCTCCTCCTACCACCATTTCATGCAAATCTTCCTATAATATTCTTTTTCATGTCCTTCCTCTTCATCTTGCTAGCATAACAGATTTGCATCCCCAATGCTCCTTCCTTCTTTTATTCTACCCATTACTTCAAAAAGCTTCAGTATGCGAAAATTCTAATACTGAAAATGAAGCCAGCAACAGAAGCATTGTTGTTAGCTGCGAAGTCGTGTCCGACCCATCGCGACCCTATGGACAATGTTTCTGCAGGCCTTCCTGTCCTCTACCATCTTCTGGAGTCCATTTAAGCTCACGCCTACTGCTTCAGTGACTCCATCCAGCCACCTCATTCTCTGTCGTCCCCTTCTTCTATTGCCCTCGATCTTTCCCAGCATTAGGCTCTTCTCCAGTGAGTCCTTCCTTCTCATTAGGTGGCCAAAGTATTTGAGTTTTAGCTTCAGGATCTGGTCTACTAAAGAGCAGTCAGGATTGATCTCCTCTAGGACTGACCAGTTTGATCGCCTTGCAGTCCAAGGGACTCGCAGGAGTCTTCTCCAGCACCATAGTTCAAAGGCCTCAATTCTTTGGCGCTCAGCCTTTCTTATGGTCCAACTTTCACTGCCATACATTGCAACTGGGAAGACCATAGCCTTGACTATACGCACTTTTGTTGACAGGGTGATGTCTCTGCTTTTTAGTGTGCTGTCTAGATTTGACATGGCTTTCCTCTCCAGGAGCAAGCGTCTTTTAATTTCTTTGCTACAGTCCCCATCTGCAGTGATCTTGGAGCCCAGGAAAATAAAATCTGTCACTACCTCAATTTCTTCCCCATATATTTGCCAGGAATTGAGAGGGCCAGATGCCATGATCTTGGTTTTCTTAATGTTAAGTTTCAACCCAAGTTTTGCACTCTCCTTCTTCACCCGCAACAAGAGGCTCTTTAGTTCCTCTTCACTTTCTGCCATTAGAGTGGTATCATCTGCATATCTTAGGTTGTTGATATGTCTTCCGGCAATCTTAATTCCAACTTTTGATTCATCTAGCCCTGCCTTTCTCATGATGTGCTCTGCATATAAGGCAGGGCGACAGTATACAGCCTTGCCAGACTCCTTTCCCAATTTTGAACCAATCAGTGGTTCCATGTACAGTTCTCACTGTTGCTTCTTGACCCGCATATAGGTTTCTCAAGAGACAAATGAGATGGTCTGGTACTCCCTTCTCTTTAAGAACTTGCCACAGTTTGTTATGATCCACTCAATCAAAGGCTTTAGCATAGTCAATGAAGCAGAAGTAGATGTTTTTCTGGAACTCCCCAGCTTTCTCCATGATCCAGCGTATGTTGGCAATTTGATCTCTACTGTAGTTCCTCTGCCTCTTCGAAATCCTGCCTGTACTTCTGGTAGTTCTCGATCCACATACTGCTGAAGTCTAGCTTGTAGGATTTTAAGCATAACTTTACTAGCATGAGAAATGAGTGCAATGGTGCGATAGTTTGAACATTCTTTGGCACTGCCTTTCTTTGGAATTGGAATGTAAACTGATCTTTTCCAATCCTGTGGCCACTGTTGAGTTTTCCAAATTTGCTGGCAAATTGAGTGTAGCACTTTTACTGCACTGTCTTTTAAGATTTTGAATAGCTCAGCTGGAATACTGTCACCTCCACTAGCTTTGTTGTTGCTCAGCTTTTCTAAGGCCCACTTCACTTCACATTCTAGGATGTCTGGCTCGAGGTCAGTGACCACCTCATCATGGTTATCAGGGACATTAAGCTCATTCTTGTATAGTTCTTCTGTGTAATTTTGCCACCTCTTCTTAATCTCTTCTGCGTCTGTTAGGTCCCTGCCATTTTGGTCTTTTATCATGCCCATTTTTGCATTAAACGTTCCCTTCATCTCTCCAATTTTCTTGAAAAGATCTCTGGTCCTCCCTATTCTATTGTTTTCTTCTATTTCTTTGCACTGTTCATTTAAGAAGGGTTAAGAAGCATTAGACAACCATAAGCTATGTGGGTTCATAATACAAACTAAACTTCCTAAATTAGTATTCTCTCTGTAAATTGTACTGTATTCTAGTGGGGGTAATTAGAATTAGAATGAAATATAATTTATTAGTCAACAAATAAGCATTTATTAGTATCAAATGAAATATCTACCTTTAGCAGTAAAATTAACTTTTGAAGTAAACTATGGCTTCTTATAGTATTAGTTTTACTGCTAAAACATAATAGAATACACAAAGTTTAGGACACAAATCCCAGAAATAAGAAGTATGCTTCTTTGTATTTTAAACCCCATTTTATAAGTAATCATGCTAATCCTATTATTATTCTACCATTTCTCTATAAACCAACATGTAAGAAGTACACTCCTTTAATATGCAATTAACCCCCACGTTTCTAAAAATCTTTCATAAATAAGTAACTACACTATATAAGATAAAACAAACATTGTTTGTTTCAAGCTCAATTAAACAGTCCAACTTGAAGCTTTTGGTAAAGAACGAAATTTGAAATGACTAGGTATTCCACTGAAGTACAAGTTGAAATGTTCCAAGTATTCTGATCATAAGTAACATAAATAAATATGAGCGTTATTGTATGTCTGAATTACCACCAGGATCAGAAGACTATCACCTAATCAACTTCAGAAAAAAATGACTAAAAGATTATTTTAGTCAAAGAACAACTTTGTAAATATTACAACAAATTGATAAATGAAACAATAGTAATACTTTATTTATCATCCATTGAAAAATAAATTTAAATTAGAATCTCTTATCGGAAAAAAATACAATACTTCAACATAATCCTAAGATACTGAGCTAGCACAGTTACAAAATAGATCCCTATCTTTTTAACATTCCTTTCAATTAATGCCTCACGTGTCCCAATTTTTACACTATGCCATCCAACCTACTTAAGAAAATAAAGCAGCAAATTTAGTTTGAATTATTGTTGCACTTTCTCTATGAGAAGGAACCCATCTCTCTAGAAATTTGCACACAAAGCTGAACAAATCAACTCTAACCATGTGTGTTTCACCATTGAAATAGGAAAGTCACTGATTTTTAATCTAAAGATACTTTTCTTTCAAATCAATTATTTATAAAAATATGTTCAGAACAGCAAAAGATTTACAACTGCAGGGTCGATCAGAAGGTCGGCAGTTTGGCGGGTCGAATCCCGAGTGCCGTGTAGCGGAGTGAGCACCTGTTACTCGTCCCAGCTTCTGCCAACCTAGCAGTTCGAAAGCACATAAAAATGCAAGTAGAAAAATAGGGACCACTATGGTGGGAAGGTAACAGCGTTCCATGCGCCTTTGGTGTCTAGTCATGCCGGCCACATGACCACGAAGACATCCTCGGACAAGCGCTGGCTCTTTGGCTTTGAAACGGAGATGAGCACCGGCCCCTAGAGTCAGAAACAACTAGCACGCATGTGCGGGGGAACCTTTACCTTTACTGATTCTTAAAAGATAATTAATAATTTTGTATCTGACCTAATTGATATTTCAAAACTATATCAAAGTTGAAAATAGGACACTACACATGAGCTGTCTCTTGTGCCATGTGGAATTTACATCACCATCTGTTCATTTATAGCAGGGCTGTCAAACTGCCGGCCCGCAGGCCGGATGCATCACAATGAAACCGCGCCCACATTGCCGGCAATGGGAAAAAAGTTCCAATACGTTACGCAACGTCATGTGACATCGCGAGTTTGACATGTCTGATTTATAGAGTCATTGAAATATACAAATTGACCAGGAACGCCTAAACATTTGCACTTATCTATACAGTCACCTGCAATCTTACCCTAATTTCTCCATAGCTTCAGCATAGTGTTTTCTTATGGATGAATACCACTGACATTAATACATGGGTCTTGTATTTCTAAACCATATTATCAAGTGGTTTTTATGATGATATACAAAAGGCAAAACTTTTTTTTACCAGAAACAGCCATCAAAAAGCACTAACGCTAAAGCAAATTGAGTTTAGGGAAGATCAGAAGCACTCACTAGAACAGAACTGAATGTTAGATGTAAAGAGAAAAAGATGTCCCAGAGCACAAATCCTTAAACCAAAAGGGAAGAGTAACTACACCATTCTGAAAAAAGTTGCAATTGCTTTCAGGCAAAGCCAACAAATTGTAATGGCTCCTAATACATACTCTGAAGCAGCTCTTTCTCTTTTTATATTTTCTCTTTCTATTCACAGCCTTTTCTAAACTGGATAAATACATTTTTCATTTTAAAGTAATTTCATGGGTACAAAAGTGGTAAAAGATAAAATTATTCAATTTATAAAGTTAGATAAATAAAAAAGATCCACACATTTAATAATTTGCATCTTACACAAAATTTATTACTTAAGCCTCAAATGGCTGGATTTGCATTATGTGAGAGGGGAGTTCCTTTTGCATTTGTTATAAAAGGAAACCTTCCATAAAATATGCATAGGACACTATACTGCTAGCTAGGAAACATGAGTTCATCCAGCACATCTGGAGACCACTAGATTGTAAAAACAGATAGCTCAGGATCTGAAATTAAACAAAGGAAGAACATTAACCTCTGAACTTGAATATACTAAAATCAACATATATTACAGGTCTATGGAACATCTGAACCTGTTGAACAGGTTGATCTAAACAGGATGATTTAAAACAAATAGAAATAACAGTATTTCTGTTATACGAACACAAATGTTATGGCAAATCCTGAAATCCATGTCTAGAAAAAATGGAGTTCTGATTCTGAAAAGACTGAAAATAATTAAGGTAAAACGATTACTTGGCTAGTAATGGCTAGTAATGGTTAACTTAATTTGGGAAATTTCGTAGGTTCAGAGCCACAGCACTGCCACAAAGAAACTTATATTAACAATATGTAGAATGCTGAGCTTGGAATAGATGCATCTGTGTTACAAAGAACAAATTCTAACATGTTCAATAATCTCATCAATACAAAAAGACATCTATAATCTACAACTGAATTAATCTGAATACAAAACATCCATCACATTTGTTAAACTGTTATTATCTCACTAAGGCTTCTTTGGATTGTATAAATCATTTAAATAAAAAATAACCTTGCTTATATATTTAGTACAAAATATAGAACAGTTGTAAATAGAGACTGGCAGCCTACTCTAAAAGTCTAATCAAAGGAAGTCCAACATGTATAGCCTATTAGTAAGAAGAAATTTAGAAGGCTCACTGGAGTGATCCTAATTACTCAAGGAACAGAAAGGAAAGGAACAGAATTTCCAGATGTTCCATTACTGTAACAGTTTTTTTTTATATTTGGTAGCATGAAAGGCTCTCAGAACACAAAGGACATTCTACTTTCAAAGCAGTACAGCATAGATCTAACATCCCCAACAGCCAATATTATCACTTACAGGCTTTATGTTTTTAAAACAAGGATTGAAAGGGGAAAAGTGTATAATCCTTGACTGTCATTATGGAAAGCATGAGATCACATCCTAAACTATTTTCAATAGTTTAAACTTCATGGCAAAAAATCCTGCATGAATTCACATTTCACAATCCAAAAGATTTCAGTAAACAAAGAGAGGAAGGAAGGGTGGAGCAGCACCACACAAGCAAACATTTGCTTGGTAGTTTGCTACAGAAGGACATTGTCAGGAAGTGCCATTGCATACACCATAGTTTCAGCTACAAGCCAACAAGAGAATAGCAGATCAAAAATGTAAAATGGAGAATGGAAATGACTATTATAAAGCATGCATTGCTACAAGAAGTATAAATTTATCAGAAGTTACAAGCACAATCCACATGCTCCAAAGCTGTAATAGAACTTCCATGGAGTAAAGAAGCTACACACTGTAGATAAACTGGAAAGTAAATATGACTATTTCATACATATTGTCAACAGTGGCTCCCCACACACTATTTTAAGACATACATATACCATTCATATAGAGCAAAGAAAGAAACATTAAACACAGAAGATAAGTAATAATTGTTACCCTTGCTAAGGTTAATGTTTATGCAACATACCAAAAAATAAAAATTACTTGATAGGTATATTCTTGTACAGTATTAGTATGAGGTTTTACTTGTTTACATATATAAGCAACTGTCATGCCATTCAGTGCTAAATAATGTACAAATTAATATGCTAATGTTTTGTTCTGCAAGTTAAATAATCGTATTGTCCCATATAATTTGTTTTTGACCCAAGCCCTACATGCTTAAAGTGGTGTTTAATAAAATGTGCAAAAATAGGACTTGAAATAAATAGGAAAGCTCAAATAATCTTATAACAAATGTATAAGAGATTGCCAAGATACTGTAACCTTTACCACTTAAATCTCCCCAATAGAATGAGTTTAGTTATTTAGTTGGAAGTACCATAATAAAGAATGGTACAAATTCAAGAAAGAAATAGAACGATAGGGGAAAGAGAGTCAGATTTTCTTATAAAGTTCTGTATTTTAGTCTATTGCTGTCCATTTTTCTCCGATTCATTTTTTAACTCTATATATTGCTTAGCTAGGTGCTATAAAATTAAAATACAGGATAGTATCCCAGGACATCTTTCGGGCTTACAAATGTTACAGTAGTAAATTCAAAAATACAAATGTGCACAAAATACAATTATTCTCAGAGTACACTGTAATTTATAAAGCTCCCTACCTGGATGACTTTACAGTTAATTTGTCAGAAGGGAAACATCAAACTTTTATGGGAAAGAGGATTTGAAGAAGCCAAAAACTAGTCCTTCATAGAACTCTTTAGAAGACAAATCCAAAAATACTGGCCAGTAAGAAATAAGGAACATTTGAAAAAAGGATAGCAAAACAAGGAACTACAGAATTATCATGTCAGAGGTCTCAGTCATAGCACATGGCACTTACAAAGATAAAACCTGAGCCAACCAGTTGAATGAGCTTTACTTCCAGGCTGCTGACTTTTAAGTATAATTTATACTCAGCCCTACAATTACATTGGTAAAGACAGCCAACTTGTCAGATAACAAATAAGTCAATTATTATTATATACGTGCTATTATATGGAAGACGATGCTTAGATATTCAGCTCCACGCATCCCTCAAATGCTTTGGATACACCTGCTCTTTGTTTATATTTTATAAAATGTCGAAGAGGAACTTTCCAATCCAATATCACTACCTCACAAAGAATATTTTACTTTTTCACGTGCCACTAAATATTTAGCAGTTTTATGTTAATAAAAGGGCAGCTTGCTTTGGGAGGGAGCAGAGATCAGGAGTTTCACACGTGCCATACTAGGAGTCAAGTGCAGAAACAGAGACTCTGGGTTAAAAAAAACAAAAAAGGAAGAAACTGTGAAAGATTGGCTGAGAAAGGAAGCACTTTCTTGCTTTCTTCTTCGAAACCAACGTAGAATGACTTACAATACCCAGAGGCCGCTACTTGGGGCAGCACCCTAAAGGCGGGTAGTTGGAAAAGGCGCGGCCCCCAACTCCTTACCAAAAAGTGGGCCATCTGCGGGCAAGTGCCAGCCACCATGAGGAGCACGGGAATTTGCGTTTCTTCTTCCACCAATACAATCAGCACCAATGTCCTTCCTGAGCTCGGGTTCTTCCCCCCCGCAGCCCCTTCGAACTCTTGCCATGTTTAACAGAATCTCCCTCCCCATTTTGTTTTTATTTTTGCCGTTGCTAACATTTCCGACCTACCTCAGGAGAAGGCAATCGTGGCAGAATTCAAGAACCAACCTTTCCCTTCCGACTTGTTCAGTTCCTTACAACCAACAATGCGGAGAAGACACTACTGGAGATAACTACGATAGCAACCTCCCCCCACACTGCCTCGCAACGCCGGGATACCATCGGCGTAGCAACCCTTTGACGTTTTCATTCGCAGGAGCTATTGCACCCTGACCCCCTTCCCCACCTCGCTCTCAGTGCTGCAATTAAGGGCGGGGGTCCATCTGTTGTCGCCACGCATCGCGTTTCCCACGCATGCCTTCATTACTAGCTAGAGTCCCGCCAGCGCAGGTGGCGTCATTCTTGTTACAATACCCGCACAGCATCACACTTCCTTGAGGCTTGCAAGCGTCCTTCACATACAGTAGTTTACACTGAACTCAGCGGGATTTGACGTTGTTAAGACCAATAACAAAATGCTGTAGCTCTTTCCCTTCCCCCAGCAGTCCCCATCTCCATACAAACACACGCCTCTGGCAAGCCACGCTCCTTCCTCCTCCCACTAATCAGAAATTAAAGTACCTTTTTCTAAAGTAGAATCAGTTCCACAAAGTGCGGAGCTAAACAATGAAGTTGGCTGCCCAGGGGCAGAAGGCAAGACCACCAGCAGTTTCTCCTAGCGCCTCCACCATTGAAGTTCGCCTTTTGCCGCGGCTTGTTTTGATGTTTCTGACCCCCCTCCCCCTTTCTATCCCATCCTCAGCCTCCCGAGCACTTATAGAGCTCCCAGCCGTCGTCGCTGCTGCTGCTGTCGCTGCTCTCACTTCCTCTTCCTCCCTCCTGCTGGCCGGAGGCACGATTTGCATTTCCAAGAAGCTACTAAAAAATTATCTAGATAGGCGTGAATCTCAGTGGGGAAGAATTATTAAGTCATTTAGGGACTTCGTGCTTTAACTCTCGAATCGCAATCCCATCCTCAATCACATTCATTGAAATGTAAATTGCAAAGAGTTCACTAAAATTGGAAGAGTCTTGTCCAGGACTCGATACAATCAAATTCGCATGAATTTATGTATTCTGCGTGTATATGTTTCTGCCTTTCTACCTACCTACAAGGTATATCTTGAAATGTTCTAAACTAGAGTAAATTGTTAATATATATGTGCGTGTATGTGTAAAAATTGTTGTATTGATCGTATTGTTGTATTGCAGTAGGATGTTTCGTGCTAGTAACGGAAAATCGCTGTCAAACACTACTAGCTCAAGCAGTTTTTAGCTTCAGAACAGTATAGCGGTTCAGAAAATCTCCAAAAGAGGGCGGCAGTAAATATAAACAGTGAAACTGATTCCTCCCTTTTAGCTCCAGGCTTAAGCTTCTAATTAAGGTTGCAATTACAAAATGTATTTTGCCAGCTATTAGCATAGGTGAATCCTGCAGTGCCTAAATCTATTGCCAGCAGCACTTTATTTCTAAGTTACAAAATTTTGGCAGATTCTCCCGCTGCAAGATATTCTCAATAGAATTTTAGGGGGTAGAGAACTTTGAGGAGATACAGTAGCTTGTAAATTGTAGGTTGAAAAGCTGGGTCAGATTCCCAGCTGTACATTGAATTGTTCAAGTTAAGAGTGGCTGCTTTTATTATGATTGGCTCATTAAGCTGGTTGTTTCTGCCTTAAACTTTAGATGAAGCCTAAAGGCATAAATTGCAAGCACTTTTGACATTTCAAGTCATGGATTACTTTCTTTGTGTTCCATTGATCATTCATTCCTTAGAAATGAGTGAGTTTATTATGTGGGTCCTAGAAATTAGAGGGATTTTTGATAAGTGGAGTCTTATTGCATAGTCTGATAACTTTATCAGACAGTTTTATCGATTACATCTGATTAACTGAGAAATCTACTTAGTAAAAATAGTGAGCAGATATGTTTGAAAAAAACTCAACAGTTCTTTTACACTTTAGAAAGTTGGAATACACTGACATTTACATCTAGTGATTCTGTGCAACTTCTAGACAACTGAAGATTGAACTTGGCTTTTTCCATCTGGCTGTTCAAAGGTAAAAAACTTATTAGTGGTCTTTAGCAAAGGTTTGATATTTGATTTCGCTCAAGGTAAGCCTGCATTGTATTTTAATTTTCTTCCATGCTACTAGCTGTCAATATCATTTCCTTATTGTGTACTTTTATTTTATGATTTAATTTGTTTAGAAAGGAGGATCTGAAGTGGGAGGAAAATAGCAGGAGATGCAAAGGGATGGTTAACAATATGGGAAATTTAAGTTTAAGTTTATTGAATTTATATACCGCCCTTTTCCCGTAGGACTCAGGGCGGTTTACAAAGTATTTAAAAACATCAATACAATACAAGAGTTAAAAACAGTTAAAATAATTAAATTTGATCCCTGAGGGGGGAAAAATGACAAGAATGGAACTAGCAGGAATAGAATGAAAGAGACCTTCTCGTTCATAGCGTGAAAAATGATCCTACCTCTCTAGAGCTTTCTCCACTTTGTTTTTGGAAAGGAAATATTCCAGTCCAAGAATTGCTACTACATAAATAAATCATATTAATAATGTATTTATATTGTTTAGACAGCCAGGTTGCTGTAGTGGTTAAGACATCAGGTTTTGATGGAGTTTTGATGCCCTAGATATAAAGTACAGCTGATAATCTTGGGCTAGTTACTTTCTCTCCGTCCTAGGAAGGAGGCAGTGAAATTCTGCAACAGAGAACAGAACTGAAGCCGGGGGAGGCGAAAGCAGGGAGTGAATCACGTTCAAGGTATGGGATTCACTCTTACGAATCCTCAAGTTACGAATGGAATGAGCAGGCTCCATTACATTCATAACTTGAGGACTACCTGTACAAGCAAGCCAAATTAATAACTGAATATTTTGGAAGCAAAATTAATGAAGAAGAAAAGACTGTGGTACCAAAAAGATGGTTCAGGTTGGAAAATAAGATCAGCATGCTAAGATCAGATGCAAACAAGTTACAACAGATTAGTACAAGGCAGCAGATATGCTATAGTTACCATTACTGAAACCTGGTGGGATGAAACTCATGACTGGAATGTACTGATAGAACGATATAAATTATTCAAAGAAATAGATCCAACAAAAAAGGAAGTGGAGTTGTACTATACATAAAAGATCACTACATCTCTATAAAAATATACAAAACCAAGAGTCAGGACCTTAACTGATCCTCCCAAGAAAGCAGAACTCTTGAAATGGACATCATTTCAAAGGAACTTTTATTGAAAGGTGTTGACAGCCGTAATAGAAGGCAGGATCTGATTTACCATGCAAATCAATGTCAAAAGAGTCAATGAAAACCCCACCCCAACTGTTCATCCAGATGATTTAAATGGGCCAATCCACAGGTGTGAAAATGTTGTGGGAATGGAGTGATAAGGCACTGTTTCAAGGCTGTTAGGTCTCTGCACCTCTTCTTTTGTGCCCGGAGATAAGGCAGATGGTTGGAGACACATTCCATTCTCACCCCGAGAGAGAAATATCAAAGAGGATAAAGCAAGGAACAAAGCAAAGGAAATACACTGCAAGAACCCCAAGCTTCCCTCCCCAGAAGAATGGCAGAATCCAAAAAAGAATAAGAAGCCCCATGTCCATAGAAAGACAGGGTTCTGACACCAAGGATGAAAACCTCCTAGCATCCATATGGGTCAATATAAAAGAAAAAAATAATGGCATTGCTATAGGAGTATATTACAAGCCATCCAACCAAGCAGAAGAAATAGATGAATTAACAAATGTTTGTAGGAAACATACCACAGTAGTAATGGGAGAGTTTAACTACCCTGATATCAACTGGGAAACAAACTCTGCAGCAAGTGGGAGATTGAGCAGATTCCTAACCAACTTAGCTGACAACTTTTGTCACCCAAAAAGTAGAGGAGGGAACTAGAAGGAAAATTATACTAGACATAATTCTTACTAATAGAGAAGAAGTGATAGACAGAGTTGAAATAGTGGGAACCCTGGGCGAGAGTGACCATGTCATACTGGAATTCAATATAATGAAAACATAAGCAATAGAATATAATCCAACCAGTGTCCTAAACTTTAAAAGAGCTGATTATAACAAATAAGAAAAATTCCATAGATGAAAATCCTAAAGGGGAAAACAACTCAAGAAGAATGGGAAACACTGAAAAATACAATCATAAAAGCCCAGACGAACACAATACCATTAAAAAAGAAAAACAAGAAATCCAAGAAGAAACCAGCATGGTTACACAAAGTCTCTCTTGTAAACTGAAAGACAAAAAGGATAAGTACAAAAAATGGAAAGAGGGACACATAACTAAGACAGAATATCAGCAGATAGCCGGAATCTGCAAAGATGAAATCAGGAAAGCAAAGGCTCAGAATGAACAAAGACTTGCAACAAAAGTCAAAGATAATTTAAAAAGTTTCTTTCAACATACAAATAACAAAAAAAGTCAAGGAAACAGTCGGTCCACTAAAGAGAGAAGATGGCAAGGAAGTAACAGCAGAGAGAGCTGCTTAACTTATTCTTTGCATCAGTTTTCACAAAAAAAAAGAAACTATAGACCACAGGTCTGCAACCCACAGCTCCGGAGCCGCATGCGGCTCTTTCAGCTGTCTCCTGTGACTCCCAGTCCTCTGCCATGTGCAGTCCAAAAAAAAAAGTGGGACTAAAAAAATTCAACCAATCAATTCAAATATGCAAGGTAGATGCATATCTCGCCTTGGCTCCACTCTTCAGTCAAACCCTGTTGTGCACATGTGCGCATGTATGCGTATGTGCACACATTTTTTGCAGCTCCCAGTTTTTCCTTTTGTGAGGGAACCGGTTCCGAGTGGCTCTTTCACTGTTTCAGGTTCCTGACCCCTGCTATAGACCAATCTAGTAAAAACATAAATGTAAAAGACAAACTAGAAATAAAAATTAAAATAAGCAAGAAAATGGTAAGAGAACATCTGTCTGACCTTGATGAATATAAATCACCAGGACTTGATGGATTATATCCCAGAGTTCTGAAGAAGCTGACAAGATGTTATCTCAGAATCGTCGTATCGTATCTTTAAAAAACTTGGAACATTGAAGAACTACCTGAGGATTGGAAAAAGCTGATTCAGTTCCCATCTTCAAAAAAGGAAAAAAAAACAGACCCAGGAAACTACAGAGCAATCAGCCTGACATCAATATCTGGGAAGATACTGGAAAAAATAATCAAAAAACAGATCTGTGAACATCTAGAAATAAATAAAGTTATAACTAGTAGCCAGCATGGGTTTATTAAAAACAGATCATGCCAAACCAATTTTATTTCATTCTTTGACAAAATGACTAAATTAGTAGACCAGAGAAATGCTATGGACATAGAATATTTAGACTTCAGCAAGGCATTTGACAAAGTAGACCACAATGTACTTCTTGGTGAGCTAGATAAATGTGTGATAGACAGCATCACCCTTAGATGGATTTGTAACTCAACTACTCAGTGAGTAGTCCCTAATGGTACTACATCTATATGGAGGGAAGAAAGCCATGGGGTACCACAAAGTTCTGTCTTATTGAAGTACTCTTCAATATCTTCATAAATGACTTAGATGAGGGAATAAAAGGGGATCTTATCAAATTTACAGATAACACTAAACTGGCAGGAATAGCTAATCCTGCAGAAGACAAGCTCAGAATCCAAGAAAATATTGACAGACTTGAACAATGGGCCCTATCTAACAAAATATTTAATGTGGAGAAAAGGAAGGTTTTACACCTAGACAGGAAAAATGAAAGGGACAAGTATAGATTAGGTGAAACCTGGTTCAAAAACAGTAACTGTGAGAGGGACGTTGGAGTCCTAGTGGACTATCACTTAAACATGAGTTAGTAGTATGCGGCAGCAGCTAAAAAAGCTAATATAATCCTTGGTTGTATAAACAAGAGGAATAGAATCAAACTCACATGAAGTATTAGTACTGCTTTATAAAGCCTTATTAAGGCCACATCTGGAATACTGCATCCAGGTTTGGTCACCACATTACAAAAAAGATGATGCGACTTGGAAAAAAAAAGTGCAAAGAAGAGCAACTAAGATGATTAAAGGTCTGGAGACTAAAACATATGAAGAACAGTTGCAGGATTTGGGAATGGCCAGTCTAGAGAAAAGAAGAAATAGGGCGGACAGGTTAGTATTTCAGTATTTGAGAGGCTGCCACAAGGAGGAGAGGGTCAATTTATTTTCCAAAGCACCAGAAGGCAGGAACAAGAAACAACAGATAGAGGGCTTTCGGTTTACCATGCAGCCGCTATGGATGGCTGGGAGACTTGCTCTCTCTCCCCTGTCCAGTTTTGCATCACTGGAGGGCCCTGAAAAGGGCCAAAAGTCGTCCCAAAGAGGCAACCAGCAAGGAGGGGCACTTGCTGGATTGCGGGAGAGCCACAACTCTCCCGTTAGACCTGGCAATCCCTCCAAACCGGCAGATGAAAGGACCAGCCATTATAGCTCATCCCTAGGCTCTGAACAGCCGAAGTCACAATTTCCACCAGGCAACTCTTAAAGCAGCGCGGAAGAGACTAGGTGAGATCTACCTCTTTTACACCCTAATTACTTTCTGTACTTCCTTAAGCTGCTAAGCATTTTCCACCATGCAGTGAGGGAAGGGGGACTTTTGCCCTCCCTTAGCAGCAACTAAATACCCAGGGGCATTTTAAATGTTGAAAAAATAACTGAATCCCAATTGGAACTTTATTTCTCAAAGCATGTGGATTGAAAGATTTTTTTATTTCCTATTTTTCATTGTCTACTTCTGTTGGAACTCTGGATTCTTTATTATGAAAAAAGAAAAAGAAAAACTGAAAAGATTAAGACAAGTTTGGGATTCAAAGGGAAACTTTAAAAGGGGCCTGGCTGACTGACCAAGGAAATAGATAAGATACATACCTTTGAGAACTTTGAAACAACAGTTGTGAAAGGCTTTGTGTTCCCTACCTAGAAAAAAAAATCTCTCTTTTGGATTTTCTAAGTGTAAAGCCTTTAGCTTAAAATACCAATATGGAAGAAGACCAGGAACAAAATTTATTTATGGATGAAGATCAACAAACTCTCGCTATGTTAAAAACACTAATCAAAATTCTTACCACAACCAATGAAATACTAAGAGGCTATGGGAAGGAACAAGGAGACAGCCCAAACTGATATGAAAGCCCAAACTTTGACCACAACTAAAGAACCATCTATACAAAGTACAATAGAAAAAATGAAACATTCAAATATGATGACAGAAGAATCTACTATTCAACAAATATTGATATTTGAAAATCCAGAAAAGACATTGACAACCTGGAAAAAGAAAAAGGTTTCTTATACAACTCAGAAGGAACTAGAGGATCTAGATAAAGAACAGTTGGATGAGAAGACAAACAATTCAGAACAACCACATAGATATGGAAGAATAAAGAGACGACCCACTAGACTTACAAGTCCTCTCAAAAAAATGGCGACCGGAGGGTTTTGCCAATATCAATTAATATACATGATATTACAATGAGATTGGTTCGATGACCCAAAAACAAGAATATGGAAGATGATTTGGCAAAGGAAAAAAATCAGTATAAGACTCAAGAAGAATGGAGTTTTGACCATCTTATTGAAATCTGAAACAGAATGTACTTAAATAGATGTGTATGTTGAACACAAGACATTGTTATGAACTGAGATAAAGAAAAAAATTTGGTCATTAAAATTTAGCAGTATAAATACTAATAGCTAATTTGAATATTGATTTGTACATAAAGGTCATGTAAAGGTGAATAATGTAGATAAGCTAAAAACTTATTGTTGAAAGTAATAAATAGGTCCATATGGAATGTTAAAATTGAAAATTATCAGTTTAAGCAAGAGATAGCAGATACAAAGAGAAAGAGAAGAAGTATTAAATATTGAAATAAAAAGAAATTTTGATTACTACTTAAAAAAACAACTGAAAATTAGCAAAAAGGAAGGATATCATAATGTATCTTTAATTTGCTGACATAGAGGGTGAGAAGTTAAGTAAACGGGATGTGTATTTTGAATATTAGATTTTGTGAGGAATGGTGATAGATGAATTGGGAGTATACTAAAAATCTTGGGAATGATAAATATCAAATGTTAAATTTAAATGTTAGTGGAAATTAAAACTGAAAAATCTATTAGGTCATTAATTGTCTAAAAGATTGTATGTTAAAACAATTAGAATATGTATAAACTAAAAACTATGGATATATGTAAGAAAGTTATTTTCTATGTGATTGATAGGATAAAACCTGTCTTTAAATTTATAAATAGACAGTATATATGAAGGGGAAAAGAGAGGAAATGTTTATGGTAGCAATTTGAAATCTGTACTAATGATATCTGTATGTAGTTGAATTACTACTACCCAGCCACCATGTTGCTTTTCAAATATGTGAATATAATATTAGAAAATCAATAAAATTTGTAAAAAAAAAAAAGAAGAAACAACAGATGGAAACTAATCAAGGAGAGAAGCAAACTAGAATTAAGGAGAAATTTCCTAACAGTGAGGACAATTAACCAGTGAAACAGCTTGCCTTCAGAAATTGTGGGTGCTTCATCACTGGAGGCTTTTAAGAAGAGACTGGAGAGCCACTTCTATGGAATGATATAGGGACTCCTGCTTGAGCAGGGGGCTAGACTAGCTCTATTCTGATTAATTGAGATAAAGAAGCTGAAGAAGAAGAAGACTAAAGAATATCTGTTCATGAAATATAATCTAGAATATTAAGGAAATACTGGAAACAAACAGCAAATAACCGCTATAGCCAAGAAGATCAGGAGATATAAAGCTCAATATCAGGAGATATAAAGCTCAATAGATAGAATCTCCAATTTCAATCAAATCAGAAATGTTTCATCAAATCCATCAGTAGAGAGACTGTAGGGAATCAGTCAATACTTGACAAAGAAAAAACTGTGCAGTTCTGCCCACAGCTATGGGACAAACAAAGAAATACAGACTGACTATAAACAATGGCATGTAGCAACAATAGTGCATTGAAATATCTTCAAATAACCATGGGCCTGCAAACAAGAACAGCTGGGACCATAAAGTAGGCAAGATAATAAAAAATGAAGTAGTAGTAGTAGTAGTAATAAAGTTGGAATGGACCTTGAAGGTCATCTAGGCCAACCCCCTGCTCAGGCAGGAAACCCTATACAATTTCAGACAAATGGCTATCCAGTCTCTTCTTAAAAACTTCCAGTGTTGGAGCATTCACAGCTTCTGGAGGCAGTTCCACTGATTAATTGTTCTAATTGTCAGGAAATTTCTCCTCACTTCTAGCTTCTCTCTTTGGATAGTTTCCATCCATTGCTTCTTGTCCTGCCTTCAGGTGCTTTGGAGAATAGCTTGACTCCCTCTTCTTTGTGGCAACCCCTGAGATATTGGAACACTGCTATCATATCACCCCTCGTCCTTCTCTTCATTAAACTACATACCCAATTCCAACAATCATTCCTTATATGTTTTAGCCTCCAGTTCCCTGATCATCTTTGTTGCTCTTCTCTGTACTCTTTCTAGAGTCTCAACATCTTTTTTACATCATGGTGACCAAAACTGGATGCAGTATTCCAAGTTTGGCCTTACCAAGGCATTGTAAAGTGATATTAACACTTCACGTGGTCTTGATTCTATTCCTCTGTTAATGCAGCCTAAGACTGTGTTGACTTTTTTGGCAGCTGCAGCTCACTGCTGGCTCATATTTAAGTAATTGTCCAGTAGAACCAGGCCTTTTTTTGTCATAGAACGCTCAGAACAGAGTTCTGGCACCTTTTTTTGGATGGAACCTTGTAGGGTAGGCAAGGTGGGTTGTATGACGTGTGAGTTCCAGCACCTTTTTCTTTTACAAAAAAAACACTGAGTAGGACTCTTAGATTCTTCTCACAGTTACTACTATTGAGCAAGGTACCGCCTATACTGTACCTGTGCATTTGGTTTTTCTTGCCTAAATGTAGAACCTTACTTTTTTCACTATTGAATTTCGTTTTGTTATATAACACCCAATGTTCAAATCTGTCAAGATCCTTCTGTATCTTAAGCCTATCTTCTGGAGTGTTGGCTCTTCCTGCCAGCTTGGTGTCGTCTGCAAATTTGATGAGTTCCCCATCTATCCCCTCATCCAAATCATTGATGAAGATGTTGAAGAGCACTGGGCCCAGAACAGAGCCCTTTAAAGTTAAATTGTTGTAGGACTTTAGAATTCAAGCAGACAAGCACCTGCCACATAAATACTCCAAACTTAACAGCTGGCAATAAGAAAGACAAAAAAGTCTGGACAGCAGACATTGCAACACCTGGAGACAGCAGAAGGGAAGAGACAGGAACAAAAAATCACAAAGATCTGCAAACAGAAGCAGAACAACTGTGACAAAAGAAAACAAAGATAGTGCCAATAGTATTGCAAAACATGTGAAGCACAATCAGCATTGTCAAAAATTAGCATCACTGCATTGCAAAAGGCATCTTTATTTGGAACAGCTTACCAACCATAATAAAACTTATTAGAGTCTTCCCACAAGTCACTTGAGGGCACACATCTTGTGTATGTGGTACAAAAAGTCTAGTTGAATAATGACCTTGGGGAAGAAATGATATTTCACATTATAAGAAATGGGCAGTATTTAAATAGCATAATCTATGATACCATTTAAATTATATATCTTTACTAGTATCACTGTATCTGCAAAATAAAGCTGCGTATTTGAGTGTACAAACTGCAGATTTGAGCAATGTGCATCCAGCCATGCCAAACCTTTCGCACTAAATGGGGTTCCCTTGGCTACAGAAATCCCCTGTTTTTGCTTTCAGCTTAAAGTTGTAACTGATTGAGGGACCCACACTACAGGATCATGAAATAAATTCATATCTTACACACAGTCTAGACTCTAGTGAATACTATGGCAAAATGAATATGCTGTAATAAATAGCAAAATGTCAGTGAATGCATATATTTTTCAGTAAAACAATTAAAAAATAATAACCAGTATTACTATCTATTAGATCACATTGACAGATGAAAAATATATTCTTTCTGAAAATACTACTTGTTGCATCACAACACTTCTGACTGCCTAAAAAAATAGCATGGCTCAATTTGCACTGTTTTCTAATTTGGGAAACAGATGCTGAAAGAGGAAAAACATAATAGGGTGAATAGAAATGAGCCAAGTATTTATTGTTACCTTTAAATTTTTCTATTAAAATTGGAGAATAATGCTACAGTGATTTCTTGAATAATACAATAATAAATTACTGTCAAAATATACCACGTTCTTGTTAGTATCTTTATCAAAAGAAGAGTTACGAATGTATGGATAAACACTTCTTCTCAAAGAGGTAGGATTTTGAAATGATAAAATTGCTCTAAAGGTGCTTTTCAAAAAGCAATTGAACTTTCTTGGTTTTTTTTTCCTTGAAGAACTTTCGCTTCTCATCCAAGAAGATTCTCCAGTTCTGGCTGAATGATGGAGAATGGAAGGATTTATATTCCTTAGCAGTCATCTGGTCATTAGCACTCTGAAGATCAATCATTAGCTCTCTGTGAGGTCATTTGGAGTCTGTATCCTTGGGGTCACCTGAATCAGAAAGCAAATGGGTTTGGAACCTTGTGGAATCTTCTTGGGACTGAGGAGAGGACAGTGTTGTAGACAAAGGATAGGTGGTGTCATATCCCTCCCCCTCTGATGAGAGAGGGCTGTTTAGTTTTAATATAGGTGACCTCTTTGACCCGTTTCAAACCTGTGGTCCTTTTTGTCCAGAATGTGAACTTTCCTGTCCTCTCAGCAGTCCAAAGAAGGTTTCATAGCCATAATTTAAGTGGCCCTGAGGGTACAGCCCCTCAAGTGGTCTCAACAACTCTCAGAGAACAAATGACCAACCTTCAGAGTGCTAGTGACCAGATGACCGCTAAGGAATATAAATACTTCCACTCCCCACCATTCAACCAGAACTGAAAAAGCTTCTTGGATGAGAAGTAAAAGATCTTCAAGGGAAAAAAACCCCAAGAAAGTCCAATTACCTTTTGAAAAGCACCTTTGGGACAACCATGAATGGATGATTGAGAATCTCCAAAGACAAATAATGAAATGTTTACTAAAATTTGTAACATTTTAAGATGCTCACTATACAGTTTAACATAGCTGTTAATTAAAAACATCACAGTCCCAAGCCTATATTTTGTGGGGGGAAATAGCACGTGATAACTTTGTGTTTTTCAAAATGTTAATTGAATAAAGACTGCGAGGCAATAGTTCTAAAATTTTTGTTTTTCTAATGGCCCATTTAAACATTGCTAAGGGGTTTCAAGAGACTTCTTAATTGTTTTTGTTTTACAAATTAAAGTACATATGTAATATTTTAAGTTTTTTTAAAAAAAAATTAAATGTACTATAATAATAAAAACAGTATAACAAAAATTGTAAGCTTTAAGTCAAGGGACTGAAAAGAACTCTCATTAAGTATAAAAAATTGAATGAAGCACCCCAGGATATCCTGATTGATTCTGATCATAGAATAAATGGTCAAACTTCATTGCTGTGGTGATAGTCTGAGAACTGCCCTAGATTAATTTAATGTGTTAGCTACTGATTTTAATAAGAGGAAAATAGGAAATATAAAATAAGATTGTGACTTCTGTTAAGTAATCTACCACATTCCCTAATCTTTCCCTTTCTGTAATCTGTTTTTATTAAGGGATTCCATCAGCACTGCTATGTGTTAAATATTTTCAGATCTCATAGAATTACCCCAAAATGAGATTATGGAATCCTTTTTTCTGTATTTGAAAAAACACAAGTTCAAATATGAACAATTATTGTGGCAAAATTAAAAGCTGTTAATTTGAAATAGCATATCTGCCCAAACTTTCAAATGGGGAAATTAACTTTACATGGAACAAGAATGTTTGAAAAACCATGGGTATTTTGGTTATTATTTTACATCAAGACTGCTTTTATAAAATGGCCTCTGTATTTGTAGAAAAACAGCTACAGTTAAATCTCATTGGTTCTTTAACGTGCTGGCTAAGAAAAGAGATACATTTTTAATAGAACACAATGTGCTGTTCGTTATAATGGCAATAAATATGTGCTTTCATGGATGGGGCTTGAATCAAAATGCCTGCTACTGGAACTTCAGAAATAGTGTGGCTCCTTTATCAAATAATATATACAATTATTTTCATCTTTCAGTACTTATAAATAATCTGCACGCGCTGAAGAAGACAAAGCATACAGAGTTATTTGTCATGCTATTTGGCAGGGAGATAAGGAATGTCCCATAGATATGACAATGTAGGATACTATGATGCTTGTTCACTGATTTAGAACTGGTAAGACCTGATTCAAATCTTTTTCTGGAATGGAATCCAACATTTAAGCCAGTCACTATTTCTCAATATTTTATTTCATAAGATGTTATAAGGTTATAACAGAGGCAAAGTCTTTTTCTTGAGCCCCATGTAAAAAATAAAACTTTTAATTTTGTCATAACATGGACTCCCTAAAGCATCAAATAAAATTGAATTCTACTATGCCTCTCCTATGTAATCTCATATATACAACTGCACAGCTGGATAAAACTAGATTGCTTCTCTAGTTATTCCACCAAGGATCACCATCATAACATCATTAACTCCTAGATCAGTGGTTCTCAACCTTTTCTTCACCATGACCCCCCTTTTAAATATCTTTTGTGCCAGAGATCATGGCTAGGGACCACCAAGACTTAACTCAAGATTTAAAGCATAACTTTTCTTCAAGCCTTTGTGGACCCCCTGTGATGACATCGCTGCCTCCCAAAGGTCTGCAGACCACAGATTGAGAACCACCATCCTAGATAATTACTAACAGACTAACTAAAATGGGGACATCTGAAAATGGAGCATTCCCCTCGATTGGGCAGAGCATTAGTCAGTTTCCCCAAAGACATTGGCTTTCAATTATCTTCTACTTTTTGCTAAAGAGGTTATAGTAAGAAAAAGAAGAGCAAGGACAGCCTGCCTTTCAATCTGCAGAAAAGAGCCCCAGATGAATTCTCTTCAGATGTATTCTTAGTGGTGAAGTGTGAATATGAGCTGAAATCCAAAAGCTTACAAAAGCAAATAGTAAGTATCGTTCAGCTAGACTGATAGTGTTGATTCTATCTGGAATTTTCTGTGTTTCTTATTTTTCATAAACTTCATTTTATATCTTGGGATTTAGCTTAATAAGAGAATATTTCATTTAAACTTTTTTTCAGCGCACACAGCTGCAAGATTGTGCAATTACTCCTTGCATTTCAGGACTAGAAAAAGGGTTGTTAAAATCTGTAAAAATAGGCTTAAGGCAAAGTACCAAAGGACTTTCCTTTTTGTTTCCTTTTTGCATGGAAGACTCTTTAATAGATGGTCTCAGAAGTTTCCAGCATGGCAAGAAGTTTAACCTGTTTGATAGTAACCTGGTATAAATTTGTTTTGGCAGGGTAGCTTGGAAAAACGGATCTGCTAGTGAAAATTGTTCCTGATTTGGAGTAGAGTAGAATACAAGTGTCATAGAATAGAATAAAATTCTATTATACATTTATATATAAGAAAAAGAAAAATGGAAATTGTATATTCAAACTGATCAAGTATTTTTATCCCAGCAAATGTATGTGTTTTGGGATTGGACCATACCTACGTGCCATGGTTAGATCAGCACTGATCTCAAGAAGAACTGAACACTCCATTTCCTAAAAAAATAATCAAACATTCTGCACGTACTGACACTCACAACACTGTTCTCTAAAATCAATTTTTAAAAGAAATCATGCCATTCTGATGACAGGGTCTGTTATGGGAATCAGACAATCTCCTTTAAGAGACTGAGTAGGGATTGTACTGTAAACCAAATATCAGCAATTATATAGGATTATATAAAAGGGTCACTTGGTAAATTATTGAAGCAGACCATTGTTTTTGTTGATCACTTTCTTGATGGGTTCTATTTTCTATCAGAAAGATTTAAACTATGAAACTTGGGCAGGGCTCCAGACCCCTGAAAATTCTTTGACCCAGTTCATTATTTGTCAAGCTCAGTTGATATTATTAATAGGCCACTTCCTATACTTCTTATGAAAATAATCTTCATGTGAATAAAACATCTCTGTGAGAGTAGAAAATTTCCTTCAGTTTGGATAAAGGTTTGTGATACTATTTTGTTTAATTTAGAAGAAATAAGGGATTTGCACTTGTAGATCTCGGGCATTTTGAAAATACTCATTTGAACTCATAGTACCAAAGACTATAAATATGTGGAAGCCCCCCCCCCCCGCAGGAATGAAATATTTTGGGGAATATTAAAAGAGGCAGAATATTATACTTCTCCTAAAGGAGAAGAGAAAACATGCTCTTAAAAGCAGAAAGCAGCCCTAGTCTTCCTGCTATAGGAAAAACAGCCCCAAGCAGAAGCCAGAAGTCTTTAGAAATGAATATTTTGTACCTATTAAGAAAGACTGGGCCATCCCATTCATAAACAAAACGTTTTCAGCCACAGCTCCCACAGAAGGCTGGAGCTGATGGGATTAGAAAAACAGAGACTACTAAAATCTACATTCCCTACCCAGTTCCAAGGACAGAGCATGACCTCCCAACCACAATGGGAGTCAGGCAACAATAATTAGAATACTTTAAAAAGGCACACTCAAGCACAGGTCAATGTACATTTCACAAGGAACAGGAATCCCAATCCCAAAGCCCCAAAGAATGTATAAAAACCCACCTACTCTCAATTCCATTTTGTCAGCTGTCCCAGAATTGCATGCTGTTGTCACTTCTAATTTTAATTTAATTTAATTTAATAATATTTCTATACCGCCCTTCTCCCGAAGGACTCAGGGCGGTGAACAGGGCAAGAATAAAAATACAGGATTACAAAAGTTAAAAAAATGATTAAATACATGCCCATATACTAAAAATACAACTTAAAACCTCAATAAAATAACAATAACACCCCCCCCCCAGTCCCCTCATCAGGCCAGGCCAGCTTGTTCAAAAAAGTATGTTTTTAGCTTGCGGCGAAAGGAGCGAAGATCGGGCGCCGTCCGGAGCTCAACCGGTAGCTGATTCCATAGCTCCGGGGCGCCCACAGAGAAGGATCTCCCCCTGGGGGCCACCAATCGACATTCTCTGACCGGTGGCACCCTGAGGAGGCCCTCTCTGTGGAAACGCACAGGGCGGAGGGAAGTTGATGCCGGCAGCAGGTGTTCCCTAAGGTACTCCGGACCCCTGTCATGTAGGGCTTTGAACACCATTACTTCTGCTCATCAAATAAATAGAAAACTTCTTTCTTAGCAGCCTCCATTTTATTTTCAGTGTCTTTCTCCCGGCTTGGAACTGGATCTAATGTTTATTTCCACAAATAAAATTCAGATCTCCAAAGCGACTGAAGTTCTCACATCATAGTCTGGATGTGATTTGCAAGGCATTGCCACCTCTGTATTAGTTAACATCAGACTCTATATACAAAAGCTTTATGCTATGAACTCATCTTTCTCAATATATCTTTCCCTCACAACTTTATCAGAAGGATTAATCTTTACTCACAACACTGAAGGTACTGAGAATAAACTACTCTGGAGCTTCAGTTTAAATATTGTTACAAACTGAAGCTGAGAAAGTAGGAAAATAGTATTTATTTTTATTTTTTATTTTAATTCCATTTATATCCCGCCCTTCTCCGAAGACTCAGGGCGGCTTACAAGCTTAGCAGTAGCCTTCATTCTATGTATATGCCTGCTTATTAGGGCTTTCACACACACACACCCAAGCGGCATTATTACAAAGTCAGCTTAATTGCCCCCAACAATCTGGGTCCTCATTTTACATGTATTTATTTACTTATTATTTATAAGGTGCATCTGCCAAATTGAATGTCTACAAATTAATACAGATTGATATAATCACATGTTAAATCAATAGATGGAACATCATCTGTGCATGAATATATTCAAATTTTTCAAGGAATGTACGAAGAAACCATTCTTAAGTCATTCCAGATAAATGCACTGTGTTCTGTAGATGGCCTTTAAACTTGTAAAATGCTGATTATAATTAACACAGTGGCTGGACCACAAAGTATGATTGCTTGCTTCAAGAATGGTTATTTTTTAGTGTCCCCCTACCTCCCCCCTCCCCCGAACTGGAAGAAGCAAGCCAAAACTAGATAGCCATATTGTATCTATAGTTACAGGGTTAGAATGCTTTTTTAAGGATTTTCTTAATTCCTTCTTGTGCACTTCCACAATCATCACAACATGAAAGACAAAGAGAAATAGATTTAAACACTGCCGGAGATACTAAAATGTTTAATTTTCTATTAGTTATTCTATTTACAATGAAATTCTAAGTAAGAGGCTGTTTCCTTTGTCTAAAAATAAATAATCTGAGCAAAAGGAAAGGCTTTTCAAGAGCAAGAATCTCATTTAAAAAAAAGATAAGCTGTTAACACCGATTCTATTTCAGTCCATTTCCTTGAATTGGGTAGTAAGTATCGATAGTTGCTTTAGCAATAAGATAATATAAATTCATCATGCTAATGAGCATAACTGACTGGCTAGAAAGTTCTTCATTTTTTCTTTGGTGGTTTATTTACCCATGTTTTATTGAATCAATCACAATAGCTGGGTTTGCATTGTACTTTTTATTGTAAACTCAGTTTGTAAGTCAAACAGTTGTTATAAACTAACACAAAACAAGTCAAATCATGTTTTGGGGAAATAGCTGAAATCCATCAATTTAATTATACCACAGTTATAGTATTTTTAAGTTTTTTAGTTGACGTATTTCTTACATTTAGACATCCAGTTTGATGTAGTAATTAAGGTTTCAAAGTAGAAACCAAGAGACCATAAATTCAAGTCCCATCTTAGGCCATCTGGGTGACCAATTGTGAGGGTTCTGTGTTCTCCAAGGACTGGAGACAACACAGCATAGCAAATCTTTTTTTTTATTGAAAAGTTTTAACATACAATTTTTTCTTTAAAAATCCCCCCTCCCCCTCCGTTCTCCCTCCCCCCTACCTCTCCCCCCTCCCCCCCTCCCCCCCGACTTCCCAGAGCTAAATACAAGGTATATATAAAAAAACAATCATAAACAACCATATACTAACAACCATAAACTCTAAAATCCATCACTCTCTAGCTTATATAGGATAAAACAAACCTTAGTAATATTAAATATATATAGAAAAACCAAAATAGAAAAAGAAAAAAAAGAAAGAAGACTTATTCAAATGCTACATGAAACTTCTTAACCCTATACTTGTTCTGGATAAACTCAATCCATTTTCTCCATTCCATAATATAGCGTTCTTGCGAATGATCTTTCAAATAGGCCGAAATCTTCGCCATCTCAGTCAGGTCGGAAACCTTTAAAGTCCACTCTTCTATGGTCGGCAGTTCCTCTTTCTTCCAGTACTGACCTATCAAAAGTCTTGCTGCCGTAATTAAATTCAACATCAACTTAGTGTCCACAACTGTAGCATCTGTAATTATTCCCAACAAAAAAAGTTGCGGACAAAACTTTATCCTCTGTTTAAAAATCTTCTGCATGTTCCACCAGACTTTTATCCAAAAGGCTTTAACCTTTTTACAAGTCCACCATATGTGAAAATATGTTGCGTCTTCATCACCACACCTCCAACATTTAGGCTGATAATTCGGATACATACTTGCAAGCTTTTTAGGATCTAAATGCCATCTATAAAACATTTTGTAAAAATTCTCTCTTAGATTTTGAGCTTGTGTAAATTTTACATTCCTCACCCAAATCTTTTCCCACGTGTCCATTGTAATAACTTCCTGGATGTTTTGGGCCCATTTTATCATACAATCCTTAACAAGCTCTGTTTCTGAATCAATCTCTATCAACGCAAGATATATCCGTTTAATATGTGCTGGTTCCTGATTTCTGATTTGCTTTATCAAATTTTCATCAGTCATTGTAAAACCATTTTTCTGGTCTTCTTTCCACCTGGCCCGTAACTGAGTATATTGAAACAAATTTTGAACAACCTTCTCTTCTCGCAAGAGGCTATATGATTTCAAACACCAAACATTTCTTTCCAAGCTTAGGATCTCCTTGTACATAGTCACATCATGTTTGAATCCAGCATGTATATTTTCTATTGCGTGTTTTGGAATTGCCCACAGTGGTATCTTGCAATCTAGCTTATGTCTATACTTCTTCCAAACTCTCAACAATGCCTGTCTTAAAATATGCACTCTAAACACATTGTCTACCTTCTTATCATACAACAAATATGCATGCCAGCCAAACAACAAATCGTGGCCCTCAAGATTTAATAATCTCTCTTGTGTCAAATTAATCCAGTCACTTATTCCTACTAATGCAGCAGCTTCATAATATAGTTTAAGATTAGGCATTTTAAGACCACCTCTCTCACGAGTATCCTGCATAATCTTAAGTTTAACTCGTGGCCTTTTCCCTGCCCAAACAAATTTATTGATACCTCGCTGCCATTCCTCCAAATTAGAATCTTTCTTAAGAATCGGTATCATTTGAAATAAAAATAAAAATTTAGGCAGGACATTCATTTTCACTGCTGCGATCCGTCCCAACAAAGAAAATTGCAATTTTTCCCAACTCTCCAATTCTTTTTGAATTTTCCCCCATAATTTTTCATAATTATTTTTATATAACTTTGTATTAGAGGGCGACAAAAGCACCCCCAAATATTTAACCCTTTTAACAATCTCAAATCCAGTTAATCCTTCTAAGAGAGCCTTTTGCGAAACTGTCATATTTTTGGCCAGAATTTTGGTTTTCTGTATATTAACTTTAAATCCAGAAACCTTCCCATATTGTGTTATTATCTCCATCAGGTCCACAACAGAGTTCTCTGGCTGGGTCACTGTAACAACCAGATCATCTGCGAATGCTCTCAATCTATAATCCTGATCTCTAATTTGTATCCCCTTAATTTTTTCCGAATTCCGTATTTTAACCAATAATATCTCTAATGTTAACACAAATAACAAGGGCGATAACGGACACCCTTGCCTTGTGCCCTTCTCAATATTACATGCTTCTGTCAGACTATTATTAACTATAATTCGGGCAGTTTGTTTTTGATATAATGCTCTAATCGGTTGTAAAAAATTTTCCCCAAAATCCATTTTGTCTAAAACTTTCATCAAAAATTGCCAATTCAATTGATCAAAAGCTTTTTCAGCATCTAGAAAAATTAGCGCCACAGAGATCTGGTTGTTCCTTTCCAAAAACTCTAACACATCAACTATATGCCTCACATTATTTTTCATTTGCCTACCACTAATAAACCCCGTTTGGTCCCCATGAATCACCTGTTGCAGAACCCTCATCAGTCTATTAGCCAAAACCTTAGCAAATATCTTGTAATCTGTGTTTAAAAGCGATATCGGTCTATAATTTTTAACTTGAGTAGCATCTTGGTCTTCCTTCGGAATCAAAGAAATAAAAGCTGTTCTCCAAGACGGTGGCACCTTTCCCCCCCTCTGGATTGTCTGGAACAGTTCCTTTAACGGTTTCATCATCTCTAGTTGTAAATTTTTGTAATAAGCCGCAGACAAACCATCCGTACCTGGTGCTTTATCCACCTTCAATTCCTTAATTGCTGTAAAAATTTCTTCTTCTGTAATTAATTGATTAATCTCCTCTTTTTGTACTTGCGTAAGAACCGGGATGCTAGCATTCTCCAAATATATATCAATGTCTTTTTCATTAATCTTCTCCTTAGCATATAATTTAGAATAAAAATCCACAAAAGCATCCTTGATAAGGTCCTGTTGAAACACAACCCTTCCTTTATACTCAATTTTATCTATATTAGAAGCCCTTTGTTTTTTCCTCAATCTATAAGCTAACCATCTACCTGGTTTGTTAGCGTTGCAAAAAGTATTATGCCTGGCAAACCGCAAATTGGTTGCCACTTGGTCAGCCATTAATTTATCAAATTGTCCTCTTAACAGTTTAATAGCCTCCTTAGTCTTCATATCCTCTGAATTCAAAATCAAAGCCTTTTCTTTTTCCTTTATTTCATTCTCCAGTTCTTTCCTCCTAGCTTCCACAGCACGTCTATGTTTATTATTCATATATATCAACACCCCTCTCATATAGGCCTTGCTAGCATCCCAAACCATGTCCATAGAGGTGCCCTTATTCATATTAATTTCAAAAAAATCCTTCATCCGCTGTTTGCATTCTTCCACATTTCTCTGATTTCTAAACAAATTCTCATTTACGCGCCACGAGCGCCTGTCTCTATTCTCCTTATCAATCTCTAGCCAAACTGGGCTATGATCAGAAATAGTTCTTGCACAAATCTTCACCTTTTTAGTCCTTAAAAAAAATCATTAGTCAACAAAATAAAATCGATCCTGGAAAAAGATTGATGTCTGTCAGAATAAAAAGTATAATCCTTTTCCTGCAAATGTCTCTCGCGCCAAATATCTCGCAGTTCCAAGTCATCCTTCATTTCAAAAAAGGATTTAGGCAGTCTAGCATGACTTGGGACGCGCTTAAAAGCTCCAGCCTTGTCCATCTGTACATCCAAAACACCATTCCAATCCCCCATAAAAATAAAAGATTTATAATCCAACTGGGTAAGCTTTGTATGAAGTAAACTAAAAAAGTCAGCTTGTTGTTGATCCTAATCAGCATAGCAAATCTTTTGTAATACTTTATTGTAGCCCTTCATCAACAATACACTATTGCTCTGAGCCAACTCCACTCTTCTAGGCTTTGCAAGGTGATGATGCCACTTAAATATGTCTTTAATATTCGGGCCTTTGCACTCATGCTATTAATGTGGTAATCAAATAAAAGCACCCTGTACAAACTACAGCAAGAACATTTGTAAGACACTGTGTCAATGCTGCAAACATTGACATGTTTTTGCACTGACAATGTAAGAGACAGCCTTTTGTTTAAATAGGGGATGAGGTGTTACCCCCCATTGATAGGGCTCGCAACTTGGGCATCCTCCTGGATTCACGGCTCAGTTTTGAAGATCATATAGGAGCTGTGACCAGGGGGGCTTTTGCCCAGATTCGCCTGGTGCACCAGTTGCGGCCCTATCTGGACCGAGATGCCCTACGCACAGTCACTCATGCACTCGTGACCTCCCGGTTAGACTACTGCAATGCCCTCTACATGGGGCTGCCCTTGAGGACCACTCGGAGGCTTCAACTGGTGCAGAATTCAGCCGCGTGAGTTGTGATGGGAGCTTCCCAATACTCCCATGTAAAACCTCTTCTCTGCGAGCTGCATTGGCTTCCAGTTGCCCTCCGGGTGAGATTCAAGGTGCTGGTAATGAATTATAAAGCCCTAAATGGCTTGGGTCCGGACTATCTAAGGGAACACCTGCTGCCGGCATCATCTTCCCATCGTCCTGTGCACCCCCAAAGGGAGGGCCTCCTCAGGGTACTGCTGGTTAATGAATGCCAGTGGGTTATTCCCAGGGGAAGGGCCTTCTCTGTGGGTGCGCCTGCCCTATGGAACCAACTACCCACAGAACTTAGGACTGCCCCCGACCTTCGCTCATTTCACTGGGACCTGAAAACCTGGTTCTTTGAGCTGTTTGGTCCAGACCGTGGGGTTGTTAATTTAATTAGGTTTTAGATTTACTTTTGGGGCTTGAATTTAATTTAATTGTTTTAATTGATTTTGATTTTAATTTTTTGTATTTCATGGTTCCAACTGCCCTGTAAACCGCCCTGAGTCCTACGGGAATAGGGCGGTATACAAATTCAATAAAATAAATAAATAAATAAATAAATGCTTCACTTTAAATCTTGAAGGGAGGGAATTTTTTGAATGTATTTTGAGAAGATAAGAAGCCCGTGTACAGAATGGGAGGAGAGACTTCATACGTGAAACTAATTGGATAATGTGATTTATGACATGTAGATAAGGATGGGGATTGTGTGTGTGTTACGATGGGTTTGGGGGGAGGAGATTTCAGATTCTGGCACCCCTCCATGAGTGCCGATGTTTCGTTTCATTACTAAGACTTTTTAGATAAATAATATGCCTGCAATTGGTTTGATTTGTCTTATTCATCGGAACCATGACATCATGCCAGAATCTCCTTTCTTTCAAAGGGGAGTCCTGAACCCCCGCCGCTGTCTCTGGTAAGAGAGATAAGCTGGCAAAGATTCAGGAAAGAATCCTCAAGATGGAAAGAGAAGGTCTGATTGCTGGCAAAACTTCTGAAGAGGAAATAATAGTTTTCTGTGGGAAGATGAATTTGAGCCGATCTCCAAACTTCAGCAGATAACTGGGCTTATCTTGTCATCAAGCTGGAACCACTCCAGTAGAGAATATGTGCGGCAAGAGGCCCCAGAAGCAGAATGGGGAGGACGTGTCAGCCCTTCAGCCTCTGAGTATCTGGGTGAGTGGAAAATCCTGTCTGTAGATCAGACTGCCTGCCAGACCCAGGAGTCCCCGGTCAAGCCCTCCAGACCCATAGAGATAGAGGATCCCAGCCTGGGGCCTCTGCAGCAATAGGAGGTTAGGAAGCCCCCACAAGTGAAAGGTCAACACCTCTGAGCTTGCCCCAGCTAATAGATGCCTTGCAACAGCTGGGGATGGTGCAGAAGCCTGGAGATCAGGAGCTGGTAGGAGGACAACAGCAAGGGTAGCAGCAGCAGGAACCAAATGTGCAACCCCTGAACGTACAGCAGGACCAGTGGGGCCAGCAGCAGTGGGGGCCCTGGCAGCCATTAAATCAGCAACCAGAGTGGGGCCAGCAGCAACTGGAGACACAACAACCACAGTGGGGCCCCCAACAACCATTTAACCAACAACCAGGGTGGGGCCAGCAGCAATGGGGACCCCAGCAACTAATGATGAGCCCACCCTTCAGAGCAACCTTCAATGGGGACCCAGAGAAACTGATTTTCTTCCTCAACCACATATGCTGTCATTTGAATAGCTGGGCCCATCTCTACCCAGACTCAGGTGCTATGGTTGATGTGATTGCGTCCAGCCTAGAGGGAGAAGCATCCGAATGGTTGAACAATTTTTATAACGAGCAAGCCCCTGACTTGGAGGACCCCCTCCTTTTCTTCCTAGGGCTGAGGGAAAGATTTGAGGACCCATCTGTCACACTCAGAGTGGAAGAGCAAATCCATAAGATAAAGCAAGCTGGCCGGCCTGCCCTGGAGTACGTGCGGGAGTTTTGAAAGCTGGCCGGTCAGATAGAGAGATGGCCTGAGCAATCCATAATTCATCTTTTTAGAGAAGGATTAGATGACTACCTTTCTCTGGCATGTGCCTGACCAGCTGCATGAATGGTACCAGGCAGCAGTGAAATTAGATGTTCAGCTCACCCGCTATAAGAAGCCTCTACCTGAAACCCTCCATCTCAATGTTGTCAGACACAGCCATGATGTAAAACAGGCTGGACACTTCAGATATTTAAAAACTCTACACCTCACTCAATGGCAATTTTGGTGGCCGGGACTAAAACGAGAAGTAGAAAACTGTGTCAAGATCTGTACTGTATGTGCCACCATGAAAAGAATCCCAGGAAAGTCCCCTGGGTTACTGCAACTGGTGGCCGAACCTTCTCAACCATGGGAAGAAATAGCTATGGACTATTGTTTGATTTGTCTTATTCATCGGAACCATGACACACTGGTTGTATATTATTTTAAAGACTGAAATAAATATACAACTGTTGTCTTTTACAAACATACTCGCAGCGCTTCAGGTAAAGTGCTGTTTCAGTGTGTTTATTCTTTTACTAATAACTCCTAGCTCCAGACAGTTCCAGGCAGGGTTCCCACCAGGGCATGCTCCTTGCTATAGTTGTGGTTCTGGTGGCTGAATAAAAATCCTGGTTATGATAGTTGCCAATCCTCAGAGATTGCCTCACCTTCCTTATCTGTAAGCCCTTTGCTTTCATTTCTCATGCTACATACATATTTCATTCTGCTTTAGTATTTGCTTTTGTAAATTCAAAAGACTGGCTAAGGTGAATCTGGATGTCAGCACTCCCTGAAAATGCCAGGGTATGGCTCAATTAGTCAGGCAGCTGCAAGACTGGCTTAGACACCTTTGAGTACAATTCTGATGGAATAGACGAATGCCTGAAGTAAGGGAGGGGGGACTTATCTGCATGACTCAGTTACTTTTGAAAATTGCAGACAGCGACCACAATTTCACTTCCTCACACAGTCACATTCTCTGCCCTTGGAAGAATGGCAAACCACTTCCGTAATCTTGCCAAGAAAGCTGCAAGAACTAATCTAGGCAATTTCCTGCAGTCAATACTGACTCAAATCCAAAACATTCATAAAGAAATATCATGTATTCAGTGTAAATGAAGTTATGCCATGCTTATGTTGCAGAGATAATTCTAAATTGTTTCTCCACTCATTTCTGTCCTCCTCTACCGAGGAAGCTAATTTTCAAAGTAAGAATCTAAGTTCAAATGAAAATGAAGAAAACTTCCTATATCTCTTTATGCAGAGGGGAAAAGAAGAGAAAATGGCATTATGGTAAGGTGTTGGATGAAGACTGTGGAGAGCCAGGTTCATATTTCTGCCAAAGGAGCAGTTAGTGTTAGTCAGAACTGCAAGACTTCAGACCAGACTCTCTCAGCTCAACTAATTTGCTTCACCAGTAGTGATTATAAATCTATAGGACGTTGAAGAAAAAAAGAGATATCTTGTTTATTCATTTGTAAATGTATATCAATTGTGAGCATAACTTTATTTTATATACTTCCCCTACATCCCACTACTGTCATTTTTACAAATGAGCATGGTTGCAGCCATTTTCCTTCTCATTTGAGGTTGCCACATAGAACAGAGGGAGGGGGTTGCCCAGGTGCTTCGCTAATCAAAATAATCTTTTGTCCCATGGGAACCAAAGTCATTGGCTGCTCCCAGGACTAGAGACTGGACGTTTCATAAAAAGCCCACCAAATAATTATATGGGGGAACATAGTTGCTTACATAGCTTTTGTGGGCGGGACATTTAACTTTGTATTGGGGAATTGTTGCTTGTGTATTCAGACTTGGTTTTACTTTTGACGTGCCGATACATTGTAATTAATAAACATGTTCTTTGAGGAATTTGCAAGCCTTGGAGCTCTGCTTTATTCATCTCTGTCTGTCGGAACCATGACAACTAACCTATATTTGATCATGGTTATTTCACTAAGACACATCTTTTCTTAGGAACTGATAGATAAAGTTACATAGAGTTTTGGGGAAGGGTGTCAGTCCTGGATCTCTTGCAGCTACCCAATGACTTAAGACTAATTCCCCACTTGATTCCTCCTACCTTTCTGGTTGGGCATTTCCCAACAACTGCTGTTCTAATTAAATAATTATTTTTAGATCAGCTTCCATAGGTCAACAGTCAAACATTAATACATGCAACTTTGAGGCCTCTGATGATCAATTTTCTCTTTTAAAAAAACTCTTAAGCAGTTGAGGCTGTGATGAGGATGATAATAAAATAATACTGTTGTCTCAATCAAAACATATCTTAAATTTCAAGAGATCTCAGGAGCATTTTTAAACAGATGTTAGAGAAGATTAATGCACTTTGCCTCTATTAGAAAATGAAGCCTAACTTGAGGTTTATTATTAGCCTCCCAAAGTCACAGTATACTTCTTAAATTTTCCCATCCAGCTGGTAGTAAAGCACTCTACTGTAATTTCCTTCAGATCTTTTGCTTGCCTTTCTCTTATTTATTTTCAGAAGGAATAGGGACATTTTTCAATGCAAAGAATGAATCAGTAAAACTGAAGAACAATCTCTTAGCTCTTAGTGACTGTTGTCCCATAAGAAAGCAGGACAAGCAGCTCTCATTTCATAGCCCAAAGAACTGCTTACTATATTAAGAAAACCATCTGAGATGCCTTCCTGAACAGGGAATTCCAGAGCCTGCATGCAGCCATTGAAAAGGCCCTCTTCTGAATACTTAGCAAATGCTTTGCAGATGCAATAGGCCCACCATTTTCTTTATCTAGACATCATACAACCTGGTTAGGTTTCTGGTAAATAATTTAGTCATTCACATACTTTGCCACCCAGGGTTTCCTGTGAAACTTTGAAATCACAGTTTTACCTCTATGCATCCGATAACTAGTTCTTCCTTGTGAGACTAATCTACAACTGAAGTTATTTTGCCTGTACTGCAAATTCGGTTTATGTAAGATCTAGTTCACACAAATGCAAGGTGAAACAATTTTTTCATAGAGTTTCACCACCATAATTTAAGTACAGATTTTTAGCTTCAGAAGCAAAATCAAATGTGAAACACATTTAATATGGCTTTGGGGCAATGTTTTTCAATCAAGGCAACTTTATAATGTCAGATTTCAACTCCCATAATGCTGCAGTGTTGCAGAATGAGCAAATAACTCCAAACTATAGAAATCCTCCTTGCAAACCCTAACCCATTACAGTATTTTTTCTTCTCTAGTTAGAGTAGCAATAGTGGCTAAGGTACTAAGTTCTAAATGAGTCACATAAGTCACATAATAAATTTAATAGATAAATGAAGGTGGCTACTCACTCTCAGCTTCTATTGTCCATCCCTCCATTTCTAAAGTAGGGGGAAAATAATATCTATTATCTTACTGTATTATTATAAATATTTCAGCTAATCCATACAGTTGAGATGTTTTGAACACTTTAAACCTACCAAATTAAAAAACAAGCCTGATGTCAATGCTGCAAAAATTGACATGTTTTTGCACTGACAATGTAAGAGACAGGCTTTTGTTTAAACTGCTTCACTTTGAATCTTGAAGGGAGGGAATTTTCTAATGACTATTTTGAGAAGATAAGAAAAGCCCGCATACAGAATGGGAGGAGAGACCTCATATGTAAAACTAATTGGATAATGTGATTTATGACATGCAGATAAGGGCGGGGATTGTGTGTTTTACGATGGGTTTGGGGGGAGGAGATTTCAGATTCTGGCATTTCTCCATGAGTGCTGATTTTTCATTTCATTACAAAGACTTTTAGACAAATAATATGCCTGCAACTTGTTTGAATTGTCTCATTCATCGGAACCATGACATCATGCCAGAATCTTTTTTCTTTCAAAGGGGAGGTCCTGAACCCCTGCCGCTGTCTCTGGTAAGAGAGATAAGCTGGCAAAGATTCAGGGAAGAATCCTCAAGATGGAAAGTGAAAGCCTGGTTGCTGGCGAAATTTCTGAAGAGGAATTAATAAATAGTTTTCTGTGGGAAGAGGTTTGGAGAAACACGAAAATGGCATTAAAGAAGACTTCTGAGACTTATAAAAAACAGGCTGATAAAAAGAGGGCTCCCCAAAGAACATTCCAAGTAGGGGAAAAGGTTTATCTGTCAACTAAATATTTACGTCTCAAATTACCCAGCAAGAAATTTGGACCAAAATTCTTGGGGCCTTTCCCCATTGTGAAAATCATCAACTCGGTCACAGTAAAATTGAAACTCCCCAGACTTTTGGGAAAAATTCACCCAGTGTTCCATTGCAGCTTACTGAAACCTTTTCAAGACTCCACTTTAAAACCTCCCCTTAAGAAGGCTCCTGGGCCCCTCATAGTAGCAGGTCAGACCTATGAAGGGAAACGTATCCTTGACTCTAGAATCTTTAAGGGAAAATTGCAGTACCTAGTACAATGGAAGGGATACTCATTGTCTGAAGCCATTTGGGTGAAATCTAACGATGTGAAAACTGACAGACTTATCAAAAAGTTTTATGAGAAACACCCCAACAAACCAAAAGTCAGCTCCTAACTTGTGTTTGTTTACATTACGGGATCTGTTCTTTTTGTAAGGGGGGCCGGATGTCAATGCTGCAAACATTGACATGTTTTTGCACTGACAATGTAAGAGACAGCCTTTTGTTTAAACTGCTTCACTTTGAATCTTGAAGGGAGGGAATTTTATAACAACTATTTTGAGAAGATAAGAAAAGCCTGCATAAAGAATGGGAGGTGGGACCTCATATGTAAAACTAATTGGATAATGTGATTTATGATGTGTAGATAAGGGCGGTGATTGTGTATATGTTAGAATGGGTTTGGGGGGAGGAGATTTCAGATTCTGGCATCCCTCCATGAGTGCCGATGTTTCGTTTCATTACAAAGACTTTTAGATAAATAATATGCCTGCCACTTGTTTGAATCGTCTCATTCATTGGAACCATGACACCTAATATATTTTAAATCAGTCAGGATTGAGTGAAGAATATCCATGATGGGGAAGGAGTTAAAAGTTAAAAAGTCAAGATGGACCAAAGTTCTGGCCCTTTTAAACATGTATGAGGTACATGTAAAAAATAAGCATGGTCTAAAGAAGTACCCAATCTGTTTTATAAAGATACCAAATGACATCACAATTGCTGACCTAAGGACTCCAAGAGCAGCACTCTAAGTAACAGTAAAATCCAATCTTCTGTGTCTCGTAATGGTTCATCAGGAGCAACCTGGGACTTCAAACATAGATAGAAGGCAATCTCTGTCTCGCATCCATTGTTTCACCACAACAGTTGGCATAAGAAGTGTATCTTTTTGAGGGAACACATAGTCTTCAAGACTAATAGCTATGATAGAAGCTCGATCCTCCATGTATTTCTCCTGTCACCTTTTAAGACCTTTTGAGTTGGTGGCTATTATACACCTAGTGGCAGTGAATTCTACAGTTCAACTCTACATGGTGTATAAAGTCCTTTTTGTCAGTTCTGTCCTCATGGAGTAAGTTTCAAGAAATGATCAGAATTCTAAGGTTGGATAAAAGACAGAGAGAGAGAGAGAGAGAGAGAGAGAGAGAGAGAGAGAGAGAGAGAGAGAAAACCAATACACATTTTCCATGCAAGCAATACTGTATATGGATTTATCATTTCTGTACTGATTGGCTGTGGTTTGGTGTAATTGGCCCTGGACACCATAGTTTCCCATCATAAATCAGATGTTCAGTCCTTCTAATTTTTGCCAGTTCTGCAATATCCTATTCATGCATTATTACCATCACAACATCTTATAACTTTACAGGTAGTTATCAACTTGCAATCATAAGTGAGCTCAAAATTTCTGTTATTAACTGCTAAGCAAGATAATTGTTAAATAATTTTTGTCCTATTTTACAACTTTTCTTGCCACAGTTATTGTGAATCACTGCAGTTGTTAAGTTAATAACACAGTTTTTAAGTGAACCTGACTTCCCTGTTGATTTTGCTTATCAGAAGATTGCAAAAGGTGATCATATAATACGAGGACACTGCAACTATTATAAATATGATCCAGTTGCCAAGCCTCTGAATTTTGATTATGTGATGTTGCAGTAGTTGTAAGTGTAAAAAACAGTCATAATTTACTTTTTTTCAGTGGCATTATAACTTCAAACAGTCCCTAAACAATTGGTTGTAAGTTAAGAACTACCTTTATTGAATTTCCAAAACTAATAACATACAAAATAATGGAAAAAGAAAAGTTAAAAATGCAAGAGGTGTAACAAGAAAAAAAATACAAGAAGAAAATATATTAAAAAAGAGTAACTTCCAACTTTCTTCAGTACAGGTTCATATACAGGTGGTCCTTGACTTACGACCAGTCATTTAATGACCATTCAAAGTTATGACAGACCGTCCCCCCCAGGCTACTTATGACCCATATTTTGAAGTTACAGCCTCTGCATGCCCCTGCAATCATATGTACATAATTTGGGCAGATTCGGCCTTATGATTGACTGACTGACTGAAAGAACACTACCGTAGGCCACTCTGCCTGTCTGTCATCCCATCCTGCCTCACACTTGCCTACACATTCTTCACTTCATCCCGTCATTGATCACTGACTTATCTTATGTAGATCTCCAGAACTCCAGAACTCTGGTTGTGGAAAGAGAGCAGGATTCTCAGCATCCCTAGCCCACCTAATGCTGTCAGTGGGTGTCCTTTTTGGAGAGCCACAATGAATTGAATTCCAGAGCTCTGGAGCTCCAGAAAAAGAAAGGGTATAATCATGGGATTGGGAATGGGTAGTCGCTTGCTTCTCTAGAACTCTGTAGCTCTGGAGATCTATGAAAGCTAAGTGAATAACTGGTGATGGTGGTTGAAAAGAGATGTTTGATGGGAAGGAAGCCTAAGGCCTATGGAGACCCTAGGTGCAGGAAGCAGAGCAGAGGCTGCCTCAGAGGGTGGTGGGCCTGTGCCTGTGCTAGGGTCTCCCCGACTCCTGAGGTACCCTATGCTCATTTTAATGACCCATATCTTTGTTTAATCACTGCAATGGGGAAGGCAAGGATGGAGATCATTAAACAAGGCAATCACGTGGTCACCTCACTTAATGACTATCACAATTTATGACCTTACCATATAATAAATATTATATTATAATAAAGTAGCCTTACTCTACCTAAGACAGCAAAAATTAAAGGCATGACATATAAAACATACACGACAAACAAGACCAATAACAATACATTATATTTTATAATTAAAACAGATCTTGTCATCAAATCCCCAAATGTCATTAATCCGCTATGTTTTCTTCCTTATTATTTCCAATTTTGATTTCCAATTTCACTTCCATAGTATGTCAGGTTCAGACTGAAAAACTATCAACTGCCTATTCTTCTTCATCATAAGTAGAAGCCTAATTTTGGATAATTGTCATATGAAAGGATTGTCAGCAAAATCTGTTTAGTATTATTTTGTTATTGATTGCAGTATATTACCATATAGTGTCTATGCTACATTCTTTCTGAATATGAAAACACCATTTCTTCTTCCTACTTCAGAATAAAAGTCAGATAAGCAAGAGAGTTTTATTTTTATTTTTTTAAAGTATACTTTAATTTTCCTTAGAAATCTCAGCAACATGTAGCTAGGTCAGGGGTAGGCAACCTTGGCTCTTTTATGACTCGTGGACTTCAACTCCCAGAATTCCTGAGCCAGCCATGGCTCAGCTTGGAAAGCTCTCTCTTTCCCCTCAGCATAGCTGGCTCAGGAATTCTGGGAGTTGAAGTCCACGAGTCATAAAAGAGCCAAGGTTGCCTACCCCTGAGCTAGGTGAATCTCATATCTATGAATATGCATCTATGGCCCCAGCCCACTTCTAATCTTATATGCAGCTTTCTCCAGAAATGTCTAAGGTTGCTAGTTCAAAAGATCAGCCACCAATCCAGTTCAAAAGATCAGCCACCAATCTGATCTTTTGAACTGGAAAAACAATGTTGGAAAGAGATTAAGATACATTTTGGGCTAGCTTGGACTCATTTGAAGAAAGATTTTTGAAATAATGCTTTGAATAATCAGGTAGCTTTCTGGGCCATCTGAGATTCTGCTTGCTAGAAAAGAATTTGATTTCATTAGGTACTTAATTGTAAAACTGGAAGTGACTCCAAATCTTTCACTGAAACATAAAATCCATAATTATTTCCATTTAATATTATGGGAAGTCACCCCCCCAGAGAAGAAAATATTAAAAGGGCAGAATATATTCCTCAAAGGATCTTAAAGAGGCAGAAAAGCATGCCCAGTTTTTCTTAATAGCCCCAAGTCTCCCTCCCCCAAGCAGAAACCAGCTCTGTAGAAATGCACATATAAATAATCCATTCAGGAAGGTTGGAGCCCTCCAGCTAGAAGCTTAGGAAGATAAAGACACCTAAAATCTACATACCCCACCCAAGCTCTAAGAGAGGACATAATAGGATTAACCCACAGATGCCAAAGGGGCACACTCAGACTCAGGTCAAAGTACATGACACAGGAAATACAGAGCCTCAAACAGGAACAGGAAACAATTCCAAACGAAAGCCCAAGAGGGTATAAAACCCACTCCCTACATGTGCTCTCTCTTTTTTCTTCCAGAGCCATCTTTCTGTCTGGTTCTCTTCAATAAACTGCAAACTTCTTTCTAAAGCAGTTGCCATGTTGTTTATTCCTGGCTTGGACTGAACCCTGATGAAGACTTTTCCTTCAACAATTTGGCACCCAGGATGGGACTCCATGCTAACCTCTCCAATGGACTGACACTAGTAAGCCCCATCTTGCCGGCAGAAGACCCCTTGTGTCTGTGGATGGGTTTCCCAGGCCCTGCCCATGTGGAGCCAGGGTGGTAAGGGGAGTTCTGGTTTTGAGCTCAAGAGCTGCTTTGGAAAGAAGGTGAGTACCTCTATATTCTAACTTTAAAGCTCAGGGGAATGAGAGAAATGTGTGTATGTCTGTGTGTGAGAGGGAGAAGACCCTTTTCCCAATCACAGTTGGATTTTGCTCCCTTTGGTCTTTCCTAACTGCAGAAAGTATCTGTTCAACCAACAGACCTGGAAAGCATGGGGGTTTGGCCAGAGCGCAGGACCTTTTGTTAAAGAAAAGGGAGAGGCTGTGTGAAAATGAATGGAATGAGTGAATGAGAGAATTGGATTTAGGCAACTAGCTGGTAAGGCCCTGTAAGCAAAGCCCCAAGTTAGAAAATTAAGCCCCATGCTAGGAGCATCCCTTACCTCTGGAAAGCAATCAGAGGTCCTCTCGGACATTTGAAGTCTGCAACCAGTGGTGGTGAAAGGTGAAGGTAAAGCCGGTAAGAGAGGACCAGTAGTCTCTGCAGGAGAGCAGAAGAGTTCTCACAGATTCCTTTTTGGTCTGAAACCGTGGTGGTAGATCCCTAAAGGAGCGCCCTGTACTCTGTGAGGGATCCAGAGTCCTCCATGGGTCCCTTTTTGACCTGAAACCATGGTGGTAGGCAGAAGTCTAACTAGCAGGCTTAAGTGCACCGGATCTGATAGAATCAAAGTGAACCCCTGCATCAGAAATAAGGAATCATGGGATGTTCTAGTTCAAAGGTAGATAGGCTCCCCAGTAAAAGCTTGCTTGAGGCCTGGGACAGGAATCAGCTACCAGTTCAGGCAGGTATGAAAAAGAGATAGGTAGGCAAAAAAAAAAGACTTTGCTCAGGGCTTTGCTGGGAAACCAGTTTGGCTAAATAAAGGTACTTAAAGAAAAATAAAATAAAGGAATAGTGATTTTTCTCTCTCTCTCTTTCTATACAACCATGTGTTATGTTTAAGATTTGTGCCTTCCCTAATTTGAGCTAACTGAGATTAATAGTGGAAATGACCAGGGTGTGAAAACTGAGTACCGTATTCTGTTTTCCTCTCCTTTTCTCTTTGTCTTTGTATATGTGTGTGAAAGTCTTTGTGTCCTCGAGGTAAACGTTAGCTCTTAATTGTCTCTAATCCAAAGAGAAAAGAATTTTAAAATTCTGCTAGAAATTTTGCTTAAAATAAGCCACGAAAGGATATACTCTCACCTTGTTTGTTTGCTCAGCAAAGAGGGTGAAGAAAAAAAGTGTTGTTGTTGTTTCTCTCTATATATATACTTCTAAGAACAGTCCAAAGTTAGCAAGAGGGAATGTTTTAAGTTTATCTGCTGGAAAAGTTTCACTCTTGCATTTACTGTATGTGTTTAAATTGGTTTTATCTGTCTATCCTTTTCCTGAAACATGAGGTGTGTCTAGTTCCAACAGCCTCATGAGCTCAAGTTTGCTTGTGTAGGAAAATAATCTTCTTAAGTTACTTTTCTTATCCTATCACTAATCAGTGAAACTATTATGAAACTAATCTTGGAACATATAAGCATTTTTTAATCTGTAATATAATGTGGTCTATTTTACAATAAATGTTAAAGGTAGATTCTCCTGCCCTTGGCAAATTGCACACCTTAAAATATTAGGCTTTTAAAATTATTTGGAGCTTTGAGAAGCATTTTCAAGGTGTAAGTACTTAAATCCTCTTTAACATGATACAAATGTTCAGTTTCAGAAGTGAGATTTTTCATTTTTTGTTCTTACCAGAATCCAGCCTCTCTTTTGTCCTCATCTGTGATGTCCTCATTTTGTCTCCCTATCTGTTTAACAATGGCACTAATGTTTTTTCAAACACTGCCTGCAAGCTATCCACCCCCTCCCAATTCTACTTCTCCTTTTCTTATCCTCTGTACTCCATGCCTTTGTTTGCTTCTCCTGGGAGAATCACCCAGAAAGTGGGGGAGGAGACCTTGATCTCATGTTATTCAGCCCTACCCAGATGACCCCCCCACTAACCTTTGGAAGCAAAGCACACTGACCCACATACTGCCTCCATCCATTTGAGCCAGGAAATTGGGTTTGAATCCAGCCATCCACTGGAAAGCCACCATGCAATCAGAGTGGAACAGACTTCCCAAGTCCTACTATTCCCCCAGATGTCTGTGAAAGCTGCAGAGGAAAGAAGGAGTCCTGGAGCCATTGGCCCTCACATGAAGCCTCAGAAGACAAGAGGGAAAGACTATGGGGGAAGGGCAGAAACTTATTATAAGGTTTTCTTTCTTGCTCCATTTGTGTTGTAATTAAGTAGTTGAATGTGACGGCATTTGGGAATAGTTGGCACAGCAAGTACTGAACACCTTGTACTTCTGTCTGGTGGGGGAAAATTTGTCCAGAATGTTTGTATTGCCTGTTTTGTATTAGTAGCTGCACACACACACACACACACACATACACACACACACACCATTCATAATCACACTTTATCCTTTTCACCTACCTTCAGTAAAGCTGATTTTTGCTCTGTGGCACCAAAGTTTTGGATGCACGTTGTTGTTGTTAGTTGCGAAGTCGTGTCCAACCCATCGCGACCCTATGGACAATGTTCCTCCAGGCTTTCCTGTCCTCTACCATCTTCTGGAGTCCATTTAAGCTCACGCCTACTGCTTCAGTGACTCCATCCAGCCACCTCATTCTCTGTCGTCCCCTTCTTCTATTGCCCTCAATCTTTCCCAGCATTAGGCTCTTCTCCAGTGAGTCCTTCCTCCTCATTAGGTGGCCAAAGTGTTTGAGTTTTAGCTTCAGGATCTGGCCTTCTAAAGAGCAGTCAGGGTTGATCTCCTCTAGGACTGACCGGTTTGATCGCCTTGCAGTCCAAGGGACTCGCAGGAGTCTTCTCCAGCACCAGAGTTCAAAGGCCTCAATTCTTTTGCGCTCAGCCTTTCTTATGGTCCAACTTTCACTGCCATACATTGCAACTGGGAAGACCATAGCCTTGACTATACGCACTTTTGTTGACAGGGTGATGTCTCTGCTTTTTAGTGTGCTGTCTAGATTTGCCATGGCTTTCCTCCCGAGGAGCAAGCGTCTTTTAATTTCTTGACTACAGTCCCCATCTGCAGTGATCTTGGAGCCCAGGAAAATAAAATCTGTCACTACCTCCATTTCTTCCCCATCTATTTGCCAGGAATTGAGAGGGCCGGATGCCATGATCTTGGTTTTCTTAATGTTTAGTTTCAACCCAACTTTTGCACTCTCCTTCTTCACTTGCAACAAGAGACTCTTCAGTTCCTCTTCACTTTCTGCCATTAGAGTGGTATCATCTGCATATCTTAGGTTGTTGATATTTCTTCCAGCAATCTTAATTCCAACTTTTGACTCCTCTAGCCCTGCCTTTCTCATGATGTGCTCTGCATATAAGTTAAATAGGCAAGGCGACAGTATACAGCCTTGCCGGACACCTTTCCCAATTTGGAACCAATCAGTGGTTCCGTGTCCAGTTCTCACTGTTGCTTCTTGGCCCGCATATAGGTTTCTCAAAAGACAAATAAGATGTTCTGGTACTCCCATTTCTTTAAGAACTTGCCACAGTTTGTTATGATCCACACAATCAAAGGCTTTAGCATAGTCAATGAAGCAGAAGTAGATGTTTTTCTGGAACTCTCTAGCTTTCTCCATGATCCAGCGTATGTTGGCTATTTGATCTCTAGTTCCTCTGCCTCTTCGAAATCCTGCCTGTACTTCTGGTAGTTCTCGATCCACATACTGCTGGAGTCTAGCTTGTAGGATTTTAAGCATAACTTTACTAGCATGAGAAATGAGTGCAATGGTGCGATAGTTTGAACATTCTTTGGCACTGCCTTTCTTTGGAATTGGAATGTAAACTGATCGTTTCCAATCCTGTGGCCACTGTTGAGTTTTCCAAATTTGCTGGCAAATTGAGTGTAGCACTTTTACTGCATCGTCTTTTAAGATTTTGAATAGCTCAGCTGGAATACTGTCACCTCCACTAGCTTTGTTGTTGCTCAGCTTTTCTAAGGCCCACTTCACTTCACATTCTAGGATGTCTGGCTCGAGGTCAGTGACCACCTCATTGTGATTATCAGGGACGTTAAGCTCATTCTTGTATAGTTCTTCTGTGTAATTTTGCCATCTCTTCTTAATCTCTTCTGCCTCTGTTAGGTCCCTGCCATTTTGGTCCTTTATCATGCCCATTTTTGCATTGAACGTTCCCTTCATCTCTCCAATTTTCTTGAAAAGATCTCTGGTCCTCCCTATTCTATTGTTTTCTTCTATTTCTTTGCACTGTTCATTTAAGAAGGCATTCTTATCTCTTCTAGCTATTCTCTGGAATTCTGCATTCAATTGGGCGTATCTTTCTTTTTCTCTCTTGCCTTTTGCTTCCCTCCTTTCCTCAGCTATTTGCAAAGCTTCCTCAGACAGCCATTTTGCTTTCTTGCATTTCTTTTTCTTTGGGATGGTTTTGGTTGCTACCTCTTGTAGAATGTTGCGAACCTCTGTCCATAGTTCTTCAGGCACCCTGTCTATCAGATCTAATTCCTTAAATCTATTTGTCACCTCTACTGTATATTCAACGGGGATATGATTTAATTCATACCTGACTGGCCTGGTGCTTTTCCCTACTTTCTTCAGTTTAAGCCTAAACTTTGCAACAAGAAGCTCATGGTCTGAGCCACAGTCAGCTCCTGGTCTTGTTTTTACTGACTGTATAGAGCTTCTCCATCTTTGGCTGCAGAGCATATAGTCAATCTGATTTCTGTGTTGACCGTCTGGTGATGTCCATGTGTAGAGCCGTCTCTTGGGTTGTTGGAAAAGAGTGTTTGCTATGACCATCGTATTCTCTTGACAAAATTCTATCAGCCTGTGCCGTGCTTCATTTTGTACTCCAAGGCCAAACTTGCCTGTTATTCCGGTTATCTTTTGGCTTCCTACTTTAGCATTCCAATCCCCCATGATGATAAGGACATCATTTTTTGGTGTTAGTTCTATAAGGTGCTGTAGGGCTTCATAGAACTGGTCAATTTCATCCTCTTCAGCACCGGTGGTTGGGGCATAGACTTGGACTACTGTGATATTGAATGGTTTGCCTTGGATTTGAACTGAGATCATTCTGTCATTTTGAGGATTGTATCCCAGTATTGCTTTTCCTACTCTTTTATTGACTATGAAGGCTACTCCATTTCTTCTGAGGGATTCTTGCCCGCAGTAGTATACCTGATGGTCATCTGAATTAAATTCACCCATTCCTGTCCATTTTAGTTCGCTGATACCTAAGATGTCGATGTTCAGTCTTGTCATCTCTTGTTTGACCACGTCCAGCTTGCCTTGATTCATGGATCTTACATTCCAGGTTCCTATGGAGAAAAAATCTTTACAGCATCGGACTTTCCTTTCACCACCAGACATATCCACAGCTGAACGTCCTTTCGGCTTTGGCCCAGTCGCTTCATTCTTTCTGGCGCTACTAGTACTAGCCCTCTGCTCTTCCCCAGTAGCATATTGGACGCCTTCCAACCTGAGGGGCTCATCTTCCAGCGTCATATCGTTTTGCCTTTTGGTACTGTTCATAGGGTTTTCATGGCAAAGATACTGGAGTGGGTTGCCATTTCCTTCTCCAGTGGATCACGTTTTGTCAGAACTCTCTGCTATGACCTGTCCGTCTTGGGTGGCCCTGCACGGCATAGCTCATAGCTTCATTGAATTATGCAAGCCCCTTCGCCACGACAAGGCAGTAATCCATGAAGGGGATGCACAACTTGCTGCAAATTCCAAAGGGGATGGAACCAGGCCCCATCAGGTGATTTGCAATTCATATGCCCTGACTGAGGAAGTAGCAGGAAAGAGATCTCCAAACCTAAGTCCTGAATATTTTGCACTGGTGGATTCACTATGTGCAATTTAAGAAAAATTAATAGACTGACTTGCAAATTGGCTAACCTCAATTGGACATCACAAACCTGGATGCGCTGAACTAAGAGCTAAGGCAGGAAACAACCCTTGAAAATGAGCAGCCAGTGGTTATGCACTGAGGCAAACCATGGCTATAAAATTTTTTGGGAGGAATGTGCAAATTTGACTGGAAGCTCAAAGTGACATCCAACATTTGGAAACAATTGGGACAGAATATTGGACACTATAAATTTCTTTTCCATCTAACAGAACTTTTGCCCTGAGTTTTAGAACTTTATGGGTTGGAAGCTACCCTTTTGGGAGCCACTGCAGGGATCTGTTTCTGCTGCCTCTATTAGTGTCATCTTTTTTCCTTTTTTCTTTTGCAATAACAGTTTAAAAACTTGTCTATCAAGTCTCCCTGACCAGAGCAATTTTAATTTTGTGCCAGTAAAAGTGTGTTATCCACACTCTTATGGCACAAAGGGGGGGATTTGTGGGAAATGAGCCCCACCCCAGAGAAGGAAATATTAAAAGGGCAGAATATTATATTTCCTCAAAGGATCTTAAAGAGGCAGAAAAGCATGCCCAATTTTTCTTAATAGCCCCAAGTCTCCCTCCCCCAAGCAGAAACCAGCTCTGTAGAAATGCACATATAAATAATCCATTCAGGAAGGTTGGAGCCCTCCAGCTAGAAGCTTAGGAAGATAAAGACACCTAAAATCTACATACCCCACCCAAGCTCTAAGAGAGGACATAATAGGATTAATCCACAGATGCCCAAGGGGCATATTCAGACTCAGGTCAAAGTACATGGCACAGGAAATACAAAGCCTCAAACAGGAACAGGAAACAATTCCAAACAAAAGCCCAAGAGGATATAAAACCCACTCCCTATATGTGCTCTCTCTCTTTTCTTCCAGAGCCATCTTTCTGTCTGGTTCTCTTCTTCAATAAACTCCAACCTTCTTTCTGAATCAGTCGCCATGTTGTTTATTCCCAGCTTGGACTGAACCCTGATGAAGACTTTTCCTTCAACAACATTATGTTAAATTGAATTCACATTTGTCATTGTCCAGATTGATTCATTTCTTTGCTTCTTCCCACTTTGGGAGTGTGACCTTCAGTATCTAAAAAGCTGTGTGCTGACCTTAATTTCAAAAGATTTGTCTCCCTCATTAAGATGCATTTTTTTAAAAAAAGACATTTTTTTTAAAAATGTAGAAACAATTTAATGTTACATCAAGTTTGGCCTAAAATGTTTTGTTGCTTCAAGGAAAAATAATTTGATAGTAGAAAAAGGAAATATAGTATAGGAAATATATAACAGGAAAATATAAGGAAAAGTAAGTAACCAACATAGTCCTTTAAAATTATTTAATTTGCTTTGAAGCATCTCCCTACTGTTAGTATGTATAATCTTGTGAAATATTTAATGATTCTCCTTTGCAGGAAAAAAAACAGCAACTATAATATAGTTTTTAAACAAAGGCAAAATACAATTGCAACAGACAACTTATGTGGGTTACTGAATGCCCTGCTGTGAGAGTAGCATAAAAAGCTAGCATTTAAATCTCAAAGCAGCAATTACTTTCTTTCTTAGCAGGAAATATATTCATTGTGGTTCTTTTGAATTTTCTATCAGTTTGGAATTTGAAGCTCATAAACAAGCTCTAAAAATAAATATAAACCTGCCTCTAAGATATTATTGCTTTTGGGGAAATCTAATTAATATGTCAAATTAAAGTGGGAATCATTTGCTTCAACTCGTCATGGAGTATGATTGAAGTTGTCTTCAGTGAAATAATTGTGAGAAGCACCAGTAAATATGATTCAGAAGGACACTGTAATGGACAATATCCACTAAAATATCTGACCACTAACATGTCTAGTGAGACAAGAATGGTCACTTTCCCATTATCCAAGCCTTATCACAAGTCAGTCATGAAGGCACAGGGTAATCTCAATCTCTTGTCTAATTTAGAATCTTGACAGTCATAGATCTAAACCTAGAGCATTTATTTCAGGGCTCTCTATAGCTATGTCCCCACATTTTCCCCCTGTCTACACTGAAAAGGAGAGGTTGGCTATAAAATAATAATTGTCTAATACAGGCAGATCCAATATAGGCTTATCAAGCTGATAAGAGTAGTGTGTCTTCCAGGCCTGTTGGCATAGTTGCCTAAATCCATCTTTCCTTCACAAACTAAGCCAGAGGGAGAGGACACAATTGGTAGAGCTAAGGCTGCAGAGAACCTATCTATTTTCTTAAGAATCACAGCCTTAAACCTCCCCAGGTAACAATACAAGAAACTCCCTCTGCTATTTCATGAGATCCTGTCCACCCAATGTCTAACTAGGAGCAGATATGACTAATTTTATCTACAATGTAATAAGTATGAAGAAAAAGTAGTAGGCTTACATATAATACCAGGGCCCTGTCAATTTCTGTTATCTTCTATCAGCATTGGTCAACAATAGCTCTTCACCTAATGAATATTTGAACCACCCGGCTGATTCATTACTAGTTATAGCTCAATATCCTTCAAAGACTGGAAAATGTGAAACTCCCAGTAGGATCTCATGGCTGCTGTTCCATTTGACTTTGTGTATTTAAGAGATGGGATTCTTGTATCTCTGAATAGTGTGCATAGAAAGAAATTTGTTGGAGCATCATTTGCTTTTGGAAGTATATGCACTAGTACGTGCATGCATGCTCATTTGATGAGTATATTTCTTGTCTCTTTCAATGGAATTAGTATTTTGTCTGACTTTGCAGTTTAGTTCTTGTGGCTTTTGTGTCATTTGCTGAGAAGGTAGTATGTTGCGGGGACTATGGCTCTCTGTTTGAAGGTTGTTTTTTTCTGAGTTTGTTAAATGGCCAGTATTTTTACTAGAGTGCTTGTTTATAATTGTGTGGGGTTTTTTTCCTAAAAGATGCATATTTTGCTTGGTAATTTGAGATTAGATATTTGACATTTAAGATTAGCTCTCCATTTTTCTCTATTTTCAAAAAAAAATAGATGGGGGAAAAAAAACTATTTCCAGGGAAAATTTGCTTTTTATCTAGTGACTCAGGCACCTAGAAAAAAAACGTAATTTTACAACTGTTATTATTCAGTTCCTGAACCCTAAGCATTAGACATCCACATAACCATGTTTATTTTCCCAGCTTAAAAATAGATGAGTTCCAGAAGAATCAAGACTGGATTGAAAACAAAATGATTTTTTTAAATGTCAAGGCTTAAACAACTTTTAAATTGCTAATTGGTGTGGTTATTAATGCAGTCCAACTGTATATAGTTGAAAATAAGCTCTTTCTACCTGAGCAGAAAGGAAACTACCTCAATAGCAGAGGAACAAAATATCAACTGCTAATTAACAAAATGGTTTGGAAAACTGCAAGAGAAGGAAGAGCAACCAGAATGTAGCATGGATTGACTACAAAAAGGCATTTGACTCTCTGCCACATGATTAACTGCCTAGAAATAACAAGAGTGAGTAGAAACATCAGAAACTTTGTGCAAAGATCAATGGTACAAGGAAATACGCAGTTGCAGGTCAATGGTGAGAGGCTGGAAGAGGTTAATATCAAGTGAGGAATACTTCAAGGAGATTCACTATCACCACTACTATTTGTTATTGCATTGATTCCTCTGTCAACAATACTGAGTAACTCAGGCCATGGCTATCAAATATCAAAAACATCTGCCAGCTATCCCATCTCCTTTAGAAGGATGATCTGAAGTAAAGAAAAACACGATTTGAAATAGAATTGTTGCTCAACACTCTCCGCATATATAGCCAAAATATAGCAATGGAGTTTGGACTGGACAAATGCAACACGCTCACCATCAAATGGGGGAAAATAGTGAAAATTGAACGAATCAAAATGCCCTACAGAAATAACATCCAGAGTGTGGGTGAAGATGATCATTACAATTACCTGGGTATTCTTCAAGCTGAAAACATCAAGCACACTGAAAGGTGAATAATCAAAAGAGTGATCTTAGTCCAAACTCAGTGAAGGAAATGCCACCAAGGCAATCAATTCCTGGGCAGTTCCAGTCATTACATACACAGCTGGTATAGTGGACTGAACTCAAATAGAATTAAAAGGCATGGATAGGAAAACTAGAAAAATAATGACAATGAATCATGCCCTTCATTCTCAAAGTGACATTGACAGGTTCTACCTACTAAGAAAAATAGGTGGATGTGGAATGTTGCAAGTATATTAGATGATTTAAAGAAGCAAAAAGGGCATTGGAAGAATATCTGAAGTACAGTGAAGAACATGGATTGAAGCTGGTGTACCAGGAAGGCATACTGAATACTGGAAAGACTAAGCTAGCCTACAAGAAAGGTCAAATGAAGAAGAGAAGGTAGTCATGGGAAGACAAAGTATTAGTACAATAAAAAAATAGCAGAGAAAGCAAATAATAACAGGACCTGGCAATGGCTAAGAGCAGGAAGAAGAGTTGCCAAGACCAAACTTTAAGAACAAATGCACACAAAGCCAGAATTGAGAAGACAGCAACAGATAACAAATGCCATCTCTGCAAAGAAGTGGAAGAAACAGTAGACCACCTGGTTAGTTGCTGCCATAAGATAACCCAGGCTGACTACAAGCAACAGCATAACAAAATAGCAATGATGGTGCACTGGAACATCTGCAAGAAATATCATTTACCTGCAAGCAAGAACTGGTGGGACCATAAAATAGAGAAAGAAAAGGAAGAAGCTAAATTGATCTGGCACTTTAGAATGCAACAAACAGACACCTACCACATAACACCCCAGACTTAACAATTGTTGATAAGAAATACAAAAAAGTCTGGATAGTGACCATGGCAGTACCTGAAGGCAACAGAATAGAAGAGAAAGAACTGAAGATCACAAAATACAAAGACCTGCAAATAGAAATAGAATGACTGTGGCAAAAGTAAGCAAAGGTAGTACCAATAGTAATAGGCACCTTGTGTGCAATCCCAAAACAACTGGAGCACGACTTAGACCCCAATGGCATTGAGAAATTCACCATCAGTCAATTTGAAAAGACAGCTTTATTCGGAATAGCTTCCATTTTGTGATGATATCTGTAACACCATCAAACATCCACATCTGCTTATTCTAGGTCCTTGGAAAGGATTTGATTGGTAGACAAAAATGCCAAGTCCAGTCTGAACATCTGGCTGACTGTGCGAAGCAATAACAACAACAGCCAAGGATTTAATTCTGGCTGCACTAGACTAGGCCTTAGGAACAAATGCATACAAAGTCAGAATTGAGGAAATAGTAACAGTGAGCAAGTGCCACCTCTGTAAAGAAGTGAGGAAAAAGGGGGACATCTGGTTAGCTGGTGCAAGAAGACAGCACAGGCTGACTACAAACATGACAAAGTAGCAGCAATGGTGCATTGGAAGATATGCAAGAAATACCATTTGCCTACAGTCAAGAACTAGTGGGGTCATAAAATAGAAAAAGTAATAGAAAATAAAGAAGCTAAAGTGTTCTGGGACTTTAGAATTCAAACAGACAAGCACTTGTCACGTAATACCCCAGACTTAACAATTGTCAATAAGAAATACACACACAAAAAGTCTGGATAGTGGATGTGGCAGTACTAGGAGATAGCAGAATAGAAGAAAAAGAACTGGAAAACATAATAAGGACCTGCAAATAGAAATAGAATGACTGTGGCAAAAGAAAGCAAAGGTAGATGCAATCCCAAAACAGCTGGAGCACCACTTGAAAATCATCTGCAGTGACAAAATTACCATCTGTCAGTTGCAAAAGTATCAGAACAGCTTACATCTTGCAACAATATCATTAACACCACAAAAAATCCACATCTGCCTATCCCAAGTCCTTGGGAAGCACTTGATAGGAAGATAAAAAAGCCAAATCCAGTCTGAACATGTGGCTGACTATGTGATGAACTAATAATGAGTCACTATAAATGACTACATAGGTTTGTACCTGAGTCTCAAAAATAAGTTATGTCCAAAATCATCTTGAATACAATGTGACTTCTCTGAATAAGCATGCATTTATTTGGTGGCTCCCCTTTTTAACATTTGCATTACTATTTTCACAGTAAAGAGATATAATATAAAGATGGTAGACAGAATATGTAAGTTCAGTACTATATAATCAAGAATCCTAGAGCTGAAAGGAGCTCTTCTAGTCTATACTACTTCTAGTCTGCTTGGTATAGGACCCAGTAGCACATTTCAAATAGTTCACCATGTAGCTTCTATTTGAAGACTCTGCAAAGTACTCACCCTTTCATGTGGCAGCCGGTTCCACTGCATGATAACTCATATACTTGGAATTTTTAATGTGAACCTGCTTCCCTGAAGTGGTAAACTACTGGTTCTGGTTCTACTCTCTGTGGCAATAGAGTACAGGTACACATTTCCATCTATGTGACATCTTCACTTGTTATCTCAGCAAAGCAAAAAGATGGGATATATATATATATATATATATATATATATATATATATATATATATATATATATATATATATATATATATATATATATATATATATACATATATATATATATACATATATATATATATATATATATATATATATATATATATATATATATAATTTAAGCTTGCTACAATAATTAAAGTGGAGATTTTAGCTGTTTGCTAACTATAACATCCCTGATATGGCACTCTGATAACAATTAATCAATTAGATTTTGGAAGATTTTTCTCAGCAGTGAACCCTTATTGGTTTGTCATCTCAGAAAAGAAACCACAGTAACATGAAAATTACATATGAAGATGCAAGAGGGAATTGGGAGAACTATTTTCTCTTGAAGATAAATATTATTCTTCATAATAACAAATGCTGTCTCTGTGTCTGAGAAATACATTTTTCTTTCAGCATCAGCACTCAGAGCCAAGCAAGATTACAAAAAATAATCCATTCACAAAATTAACAATTGACTGAATAGTCTTTTAGTGGTTAATGCAGATTTCCCAATCGGTTTTCTCTTGGATAATGTCAGGACCCACCTCAATCCACATCTTAGGAAATAAGAACTCTTGGATGCAAGTTTAGTCCAAAAGGAAAATGTTTACTAGGATGGAATCGATTGTGGCAATACAAGACGGAATCTAACAAAGTTACATTTCAATCCTATATAAAGCATTCCCATTTCAGCCCCCTCCCCTCATCCATTTGGTCAGGCTCCCATCATTTACTTAGGTGTCAGGCCCTTCCGTGGGAAAGGGAACTCTCCTTGGTTTTATTGTTATTGCTTCTTCCTTTTCAGTTGTAAATGAAGATTCGATCCAGATCCGTCTCTCCTCCTCCCTCCCCTTCACTGCCTATTTCAATCTAAGTAACCATCCTCTCCCCCCCCTCAGAGAGATGGCAGAATCCCCAGAATAAGCACAATGTTCTACCTATACATGTATGAAATGTGATATAAATTGATTCTGACAGATAACAAAATAAATTAGAACTAAATGATGAATTAGAAGAGTGATTCAGATGATTGTTACAGGTTGTAATTTTCTCCATTTATGTAATATTTGATGCCACTATTTGATATTTTGTTTTTAGCATTCCCACATATATTTATCGCAAAGTGAATACAGCATAGATGCAATGATATGAATTCAACACTCCAAATATATGCTATACTAGTCCTCAAGGTGTAATAAACACTACCTTGGTTGGACAATATTGACATCATTATACCTCTGGAAGGACAAACTCTCTATTTTTATATTTGTCTAAACCTACATCTGAACTTTTCCCCCAATGATGAAAAAAGTCCCTTATTGGTTTTCTGTTTCATGTTCTAGCATAAAATGAAACATTTAGATGAACTGACAGGAGAAGCCAGGTATGGTGGAAAGAAAGCACTAGGCCATGGGTGTCAAACTTGCCATGCCACATGACATGCTGCGACATATCGCAACTTTTTTTCCATTGCCGGCAATGGGGTGGGCGCTGCTTCAGTATGATGAAACCAGCCCACAGACTGACAGTTTGACATCCCTGCACTAGGCTACTGTTCAACATAAAATGATTTGTGATGAGTCATATTAAAGGACTCTTCAATTCAGTATTCTGTTTCCATAGTGACCAGCCAGATGTTTAAGGGAAAGGAATCAGATCCCTCCCCCTCTCTCAATCTGTGTTTTTTCAGGGTTGCAAACAACATTGAGCCTTGGTGGAGCAGTGGGCTAATGCCTCCTTAAGTAACACCAGCTGCCTGCAATTATTGCAGGTTCGCATCCCACCAGGCTCAAAGTTGACTCAGCCTTCCATCCTTCCGAGGTAGGTAAAATGAGGACCCAGATTGTTGGGGGCAATAAGCTGACTTTGTAATAATGCCGCTTGGGGTGTGTGTGTGGAAAACCCTAATAAGCAGGCATATACATAGAATGAAGGCTACTGCTAAGCTTGTAAGCCGCCCTGAGTCTTCGGAGAAGGGCGGGATATAAATGGAATTAAAATAAAAAAATAAAAAATAAAATTAAGAGAGGCGGGAATTCCTAACAGCCCAGTGAAAATCAACAGATATAGTGTATCTGGTACCTGGCTCAATAGTAGTAATTGCAAGAGAGATCTTGGCATCCTCATAGACAATCACTTAAATATGAGCCAGCAGTGTGCTGCAGCTGCCAACAAAGCTAATGCAGTCCTAGGATGCATTAATAGAGGGATAGAATCAAGATCATGTGAAGTGTTAATACCACTTTATAATGCCTTATAAGACCACACTTGAAATATTGCATCCAGTTTTGGTTGCCACGATGTAAAAAAGATGTTGAGATTTTAGAAAGAGTGCAGAGAAGCGCAACAAAGATTATTAGGAAGATTGGAGGCTAAAACATATAAGGAATGGTTGCCTAGTTTAATGAAAAGGATTAGGGGTGACATGATAACAGTGTTCCAATATCTCAGGGGTTGCCAAAAAGAAGCCCAAAAGCAGGACAAGAAGCAATGGATGGAAACTAATCAAGGAGAAAAGCAACCTAGAACTAAGGAGAAATTTCCTGACAGAACAATTAATCAGTGGAACAACCTGCCTCCAGAAGCTGTGAATGCTCCAACACTGGAAGTTTTTAAGAAGAAAGTGAACAACCATTTATCCATAGTGATATAGGGTTTCCTGCCTGAGCAGGAGTTTTTCCAGAAGACCTCCAACGTCTCTGCCAATTCTGTTATTCTATTAATCAAGAAATAGAAATAGAATGAAATAATTTGAAAAGGGAGGTGGATTAAAAGAAATATAGATATTAAAGACACAGTGAAAATTGTATCCGTGCTTGAATATGTGATGTTTCTAGTTTGTACAAAGAAACTAAAATATGCTCGGGGTGCAGATGAAAGTCCGTGGAAGAGTGCAAACTTTGGGTGTAGCTGAGATGGGGTGAAAAGATGTTTACATCTATTTTCCAGAACTATTTAGCTGGAGGGCTTTATTTCGCCTTAAATCACTCTGGTTGTCTTTCCTACTTCAAATTAAATGCTCTCCACCCATCACTGAGTTGGCAAGAAATTGAATCAACTTAATTTTGCTATCCCCATTGCCAGTTCTTACCACTCTGCTTTTCTTGTGCCTGTTTGCAGTCATTTATTGTGACCAAAACTCTGCTCCCCTAAAGCAACATAATGTTATTAGGATGCCAACAATAAAAAAAGTGTGTACTGGGTTTTCAGGAAAGTACTGACAGCTTGTTGGGCAGCCCTTAACAACAGCAGACTACTGCCTTATATAACCTTGGCCTGCTACAATGGAAAGGCAAGAAAAAGATAGTCAAAATGAAAATTATAATAGGATAACCTTATTATTTATCTCTTTCTGCTAGGTCAGCATGGCAGCTACACTATCTCTGAAATACGACCAGTGAATTATAAACAATATGGTGTACTGGGACAAGGTTTCTGAGTGATTCCCCATCACCACTTTCAACTCTCTCTGTGAGAGAGTGTGTGCATATGTAGAGCATCACATAGATTTGCTAAAATGAATACAGTTCACATTCATGTGTATTTTGGGGTGGATAACTTTTATCACCACAACTGCAACACTTGACTTTCTCCAAAAAGATTTCCTTTCCTAAAAAAGGAAAAAAGATTAATAGATTTAATTTTTGAGATTGCTGTAGAACAGGGCTTTTCAACCAGTGGTATGGTTACCACCTGTGGTACATTGGCACCTGGTAGGTGGTACGTGACTATCCTAGAAAAGTGGTAGTGGGGAGGGGGAATGAGCTGAACTGGTGGCAGCACCGCACAAGCCTAAGCGAGAGACGGCTGGAGCTGCAGGGCTGTCAGGGCTCAGCGGAAGCACCAGGATCAGCACTTCTTTGGGGCTGTCAGGGCTCAGTGGAAGCTCCAGGATCAGCGTCAGGTTCCAGCTGGAGCTCAGCGCTGATCCTGGTGCTTCTGAGCCCAGAAGAAGCGCTGATCAGCTGGAATTTTGAAGCATCCCCAGGGTCTTGTGATTTACATTTAGATGCTTAGCAACTGATTAATATTTTTGACAGTCACAGTGTCCCAGGGTCATGTGAAGTGACCAAAATCTGCTGCAGCCACCCAGCAGAGGGGAAAAAATAAAAACTAACCCCCCCACCCCACCCCCACTGCAGTCCTCAACAGAAATGCTCACAACAATGAAAACCTCGGACAGGAGGAGGAGCGCCGCCAGGTGGGCAGGCAGGTGTCTTGCTCGGCTGTGGCTTGGGGGCCACTTTTTTTCAGTGCCAATGTAACTTCAAACAGTCACTAAGTGAACTGTTGTAAGTCAAGGACCAGCTGTACTTCATCACGTTTTTCCTTTTTTATTTTTGGTCATCAAGTTTTTGACACCTTGCTAGGCGACTGGTGGTACTCAGATGTTGCCATATCCTAAAAGTGGTACAATGGGTGAAAAGGTTGAAAAGCCCTGCTGTAGAATACTGTTTTTTTAACCTTGACAGCTTTAAAATGTATAGATTTCTACTCCCAGAATTCCTTGATAAGCATGTTGGCTAAAGAATTCTTGGAGTTGAAGTTGACACATTTTAAAATTTCCAAATTTGGAAAAAAAAAACTATCCTAGAATGAGGAGGGGAAAATTGTAGTTATTGCTACAAATAACTTAAAGATGAATTATTCACTGTGCGGAGCTAATATCAAGGCAACACCAGGTGGGCAAGGTAAGACAAAGCCATTATCAAGGCATGCTTTGTGGGATTCGGTGTTTATGAGAACAGAGCAAAGTCAAATATCATGATGATTTGGCTGATTGAGGAAAAATACAAAGAGCAATTGGTAGGGGAAGAAAAGGAAAGTGGAGTAAATAAATGGAATCCCAATCTACTAGTTCACAGGATTATGCCAGGTAAGATTACTTAACCAAATTGAAGATCTTTTTTCTAATATATTGTTTTATTGTATTATTATAAAATGCAAGTAGTACATTATATTATGTGAATACAGTGGTATTTAGATGGGATTGATGGAAAATTATTAACAGTTGATATTCAGATTACTTAGACCTTTAAAGAAGAAAAAAGAAAGTTTATGTCTATTTGTCTATATGAATTATGATTCCTAAAATGTTGGTGTTGATTAATGTAAGGTTGCTTAGCATTAAGTGTGAGAAATACAAAACAGTGTTTCTCTGGAAGAGAAGGAGAAAATGGAACTATGTTTTTCTTAATGGAGGACTGAGACTTCATTTTATAAGAGACCCTTATTTCAATCTTCACATATAAAAGATTATTTGCTAGTGACTATTATTTGCTAGTGACTATGTTGTATGTTTTAGAAACTGCAGCTAAATCTGAGCCAGATAAACAGGAGATAAATCTGGACACATGTATCCTTTGAAGTTTTTTTAAAAAACATCTCTATCTAGCCTAGAGAACTGGGATTTCCTGATGCTTTCATCCAGACCTTAACCAGAAATGTTGAGATCAACCAAGATAGGTTATATGCTGCAAAATAAGTTGTTGTGATTGTTAAGTGCTCATCTGACTGCTTCAGTCAATGACTGCACTCCCTGCACTCCCTATGGACAGTACCAAAAGGCAAAACAATATGACGCTGGAAGATGAGCCCCTCAGGTCAGAAGGGGTCCAATATGCTACTGGGGAAGAGCAGAAGGCTAGTACTACCAGCGCGAGAAAGAATGAAGCGACTGGGCCAAAGCTGAAAGGACCCTCAGCTGTAGATGTATCTGGTGGTGAAAGGAAAGTCTGATGCTGTAAAGATTTTTTCTCCATAGAAACCTGGAATGTAAGATCCATGAATCGAGGAAAGCTGGACGTGGTCAAAAAAGAGATGACAAGACTGAACATCGACATCTTAGGTATCAGCGAACTAAAATGGACAGGAATGGGTGAATTTAATTCAGAAGACCATCAGGTATACTACTGTGGGCAAGAATCCCTGAGAAGAAATGAAGTAGCCTTCATAGTCAATAAAAGAGTAGGAAAAGCAATACTGGGATACAATCCCCAAAATGACAGAATGATCTCAGTGCGAATCCAAGGCAAACCATTCAATATCACAGTAGTTCAAGTCTATGCCCCAACCACCAGGGCTGAAGAGGATGAAATTGACTGGTTCTATGAAGCCCTACAGCACCTTATAGAATTAACACCAAAAAATGAAGTCCTTATCATCATGGGGGATTGGAATGCTAAAGTAGGAAGCCAAAAAATAACTGGAATAACAGGCAAGTTTGGCCTTGGAGTACAAAATGGTTGGCACAGGCTGACAGAATTTTCTCAAGAGAATACGATGGTGATAGCAAACACTCTTTTTCAACAACCCAAGGGATGGCTCTATACATGGACATCACCAGACAGTCAACACAGAAATCAGATTGACTATATGCTCTGCAGCCAAAGATGGAGAAACTCTATACAGTCAGTAAAAACAAGACAAGGAGCTGACTGTGGCTCAGACCATGAGCTTCTCGTTGCAAAATTTATTGAAGAAAGTAGGGCAAAGCACTAGGCCACTCAGGTATGAACTAAATCATATCCCTGATGAATATACAGTAGAGGTGACAAATAGATTTAAGGAATTAGATCTGATAGAGTGCCTGAAGAACTATGGACGGAGGTTCGCAAAATTGTGCAAGAGGTAGCAACTAAAACCATCCCAAAGAAAAAGAAATGCAAGAAAGCAAAATGGTTGTCCGAGGAAGCTTTGCAAATAGCTGAGGAAAGGAGAGAAGCGAAAGGCAAGGGAGAAAAAGAAAGATACACCCATTTGAATGCAGAATTCAAGAGAATAGCTAGAAGAGATAAGAATGCCTTCTTCAATGAACAGTGCAAACAAATAGAAGAAAACAATAGAATAGGGAGGACCAGAGATCTCTTCAAGAAAATTGGAGAGAGGAAGGGAACGTTTCATGCAAAAATGGGCACAATAAAGGACCAAAATGGCAGGGACCTAACAGAGGCAGAAGAGATTAAGAAGAGGTGGCAAAATTACACAGAAGAACTATACAAGAACAAACTTAACGTCCCTGATAACCACAATGAGGGACAGACCACTCAAGACAGCTGGTAACCTTTAACACGTTTATTAGAACAGAGCAACAGATAACAGGAGCATTCGGCTTTTTATAGTCTGGAGCCGGTCGTCAGGTCCAATCAGCGGCCGGTCTTTTCCCGCTTTGCTTTCCGCTCCAATCAGCTTCGCGGAACGTCTGACAGTTCAGTTCCTCGTGCTGGCGGCTTGTGTTGCTTTGACAGCTGAGAGCTGTCAACTAGTGCGCCTGCGTGAGTCGGGAGTTTTGACAGCTGTCAAAACTCCCTCGTGTTCGGCTGTCAAAACGCTTTACCTCATGTTAAGGACCAATAGCATTACGTTAACACATTAAATGAACTATATACATATAATACACCCCTTACCCTTCCCCTGGATCGTTTCCACCCCCGTGTGTTTGTTTGTTGCTTCCTCCCCATTCATAGTCCTGTAAGTAGGCCGGTGTTTTCCTCAATCGGCTGGATCGTCGCGGGGGAGTCTCATTTTCGGGTTCTCCTTCCTCCTGCGGTCGTTGTGGCTGCGCCTCGTCGGAAGGTGGGATATTTGGTATGAAGGGGGGTAAAAAGGGTTGTTGAGATGGTGGGGGTGTATTTTGTGGTTTGCGAATACGTAGTTGATCAACGTGTCGCCGTAGTTGGCCTTGTGTGTCTGAGTGAATTAAGTATGAGACGGGTCCGGTTTGTTTTATTATGACCCCTTGAATCCACTTTTGGTTGCCGGTGTAACTCCTGGCCCAGATAGTTTGGCCTGGGGAGAAGGTTCGTGGTAATAGTGTTGGAGGTTCTTGGTCGTTAGATGTTCTATCAGGGTGCAGTCGGTCTAATCTCGTTATTAGCCTCCTGCCCCACCGTAGCTCAGCTGGTGTTTTTCCGGTGGTGGTGCCAGGTGTGGTGTGTTGGGCCAGGAGGAATTGGCTGAGCCGCCAGTGCCAGTTCCCTTTTATGAATTTGTTAAGTGCTTCTTTGGTGGACCTCACCATTATTTCTGCCATACCATTAGTCGATGGGTGGAATGGCGCTGACGTCACCAGTCTAATACAGTTCCTCGAAGCGAACATCTGAAATTCACGAGAAGTGAATTGTGGGCCGTTATCAGAAACTATGACGTCTGGAAGGCCATGTGTCGTGAAAACTTTTCTAAGAGCTTGTATAGTGGAGTATGTTGTTATTTTATTTAGGGGTATCACCTCGAGCCATTTAGAAAAGCTATCAACAATTATTAAGAAATTCTGCCCTCGGATTGGTCCCGCGAAATCTAGGTGGATGCGGGACCATGGGTTTTTTGTAGTTTCCCATTTATGGACTGGGGCGTGGGGCGGCTCGCTTCTCATTAGTTGGCAAGTATAGCATCCCCCTACGTGTTGTTCTATGTCCTTATCAATTCCTGGCCACCATACATAACTTCTTGCCAGTAGCTTCATTTTTACCATCCCCAGGTGTCCTTCGTGCAGGGTTTTTAATGTTTGTTGTATGTTTTTGTGTGGTATCACCACTCTGTTTCCCCATAGTAGGCAGCCTAAGTGTGAGGTTAGTTCTAATTGTTTGGAAAAAAAGGGCCGGAACATTTCCTCTGGGCACTTGTGTGGCCATCCTGTTGTGACCCATCGCAGGACCCTGCTGAGAGTTTTATCCTTAGCGGAGTTGTCAGCAATGATTTTTGCTGTGAGGGGGCATTCTGGTAATTCATTGATAGCAAGTATGTTGCCAGCGGGGGCTGGGTCTGGGTCGTGGCGTTGTATAGGAAGCCTGCTTAAACAGTCTGCATGTCCTAGTTCCCTGCCTGGCTTGTATACTAATTTGTAGGAGTATGCTGATAAAAAGGTGGACCAGCGCAGGATTCTAGGGGATAATATTTGGGGGGTTGTTTTGTCCCAGGTAAATATGCCTAATAGGGGTTTGTGGTCTGTGAAGATAGTGAAAGGTCTGCCATACAGATAGTCATGAAATTTTTTAACCCCGGCGACGATGGCCAGAGCCTCCCTATCAATTTGAGCGTAATTTCTTTCGGTTTTAGTCAGGGTCCGGGAATAAAATGCGATGGGTCTTTGAGTGTCGTCCTGGTCCAGGTGGCTCAAGACGGCTCCTATTCCGTATGGGGACGCATCGCAAGCGATGCAGACAGGGGCGTCCTCCTTGAATAAAGTGACAGTGGAGCTTTTGCAAATGATGTTCTTAAGTGACTGGAAACTATTTTCGTGTACTTTTGTCCAGGTCCAGGGGTTGCCCTTGTCTAATAATCTATGAAGTGGTTCTGCGATTGTAGCTTTGTGGGGAAGGAAGGCGTGATAAAAATTTAATAGCCCTAAAAACGCCTGAAGTTCTTGTTTGTTTTTGGGGCTGGGGGCTGCTTGAATAGCTTTTAGTTTGTCATTGGTAGGGTGGATGCCCTGGGCGTCAATTTTGTACCCGAGGAATTCCGTAGAGGGAACTCCTATAGAGCACTTTTCTCTCTTTAGTTTAAATCCGGCAGTTCTGAATCGCTCTAGAACAGCTGACAACCTGTCAGCGAGAATGGCTTCTGTTTCTCCGGCGATGAGTACATCGTCAAAGTAAGGGGAAACCCCGGGGATCCCTTTTAATGTTTTTTCCATGATACTCTGAAATATGCCTGGGGCTGCCGAAATGCCGAATTGCAGTCTTGTCACTTTAAATGCTCCGCGGTGTGTGACAATTGTCTGGGCGACCGCGGTGTCATCGGTCACAGGCAATTGCAAATACGCCTGCGTGAGGTCTAATTTCGCAAAAATGGCGCCGGAGCGAATAGAAGCTAGGACGTCTCTTACCGCTGGAATGGGGTAAGAGTGGGCATTGAGCGCTAAGTTTAGAGTCCCCTTATAGTCAGCGCATATTCTAAATTGCCCGTTAGGTTTTACTGGTGTTACGATGGGGGTTTCCCAACTGCCCCCGTCAGTAGGTTCTAAAACTCCCAGCTTGACAAGGCGTTCCAGTTCGTCCTCAATTTTTTGTTTGAGAGCGAAGGGAACCCTCCTGGCCCTAATTTTGATAGGTTGTATGGCGGGGTTTAAGTTAAGGGCGATAGGAGGGCCTGTATATTTGCCTAAGGAACCGTCGAAAACGTCTGCATATTTTCTGCAGACGGCCTCGAGGTTTGAAGTTTGTACAGCATTGACGCCGGTAATGGCAATACCTAAGGGGCTAAACCAATTTAACCCTATTAGATTAGTGCGATCCCCTTGGGTGACTATTACTTCTAGGGGTCCCTTGAACTTTTTGTACTCCACCCAAACCTTAGCTTTACCCTTGAGCTGAATCGGAGTTTTCTGGTAGTCTGCTAACTGAACCTGTGGGGGTTCTAACGGTATTGTTTTTTTACTGCGCCGGCAGATTTCCCTATACGTCTTTAACGAAATTAGAGTTACAGCTGAACCTGAGTCCACCTCCATGTCACAATAAATTCCCTGAAGCTTTGTTTTAATTTTTACCTTAGGGCTCAAATTGTGCACCCTGTCAACTGCCTCCACTAACACTTCTGGGGACTTTCCCTTACTGGCTCGGAGGGTGATCGTACCTGGGGGGGTAGCCTCCACTTCATGCAGATTGTCGCAGGGACGGCTTCGGCAGACGGGTTTAATGTGGCCAGTCTTGCCACAATTGTGGCATTTAGCACTCCGGAACTGGCAGTTGGCCCGGGCATGGTTGCCCCCGCAGCTGGCACAGAAGTTGCGTTGTTCTCTTTGAGCTGAAGTGAAGTTTCTTGGTTTGGGATGGTCGTTGTTGTCACTTCGTCTATTTTGCCTTCTCTCCATTCGGCGTTGTATAGCGTCGGTGTCTGTCAGGTCTATGGACTCTTTGTCACTGAAGGACGCTTCGTCCTGATGGACGCTGCCTTGGGGTTCCATTGCAGTTCGGGTGAGGGTCTTCTTGTGGTTGTCTTCATATGCCAAGATCTCCCGGGAGACCTGGGCGAGTGTCATCTCGGGTTTAGATGTGATTTTTTTCTTGAGGCGTTCGTCTCTCAGCCCGATGACCACTTGGTCCCGGATCCGGTCTTCTAAATCAGGGAAGTTGCAGCTCCGCGCAGCGTGCCGGACTCCTGCGATGAAGTCGTTCGCAGCTTCATCCGGCCGCTGTCTTCGCTGGGCGAACTGTACCCACCAGTACAGTTCCGAGCGGGCCGGCATGTAGTGCTTGCTGAGCCGGTCGATGAGCTCGGTATATGGAACCTCAGTGATCGGCATGGGGCTGAATAGCCCAACAGCAGCATCGTAGACGGGTGGACCGCTGATGTATAGAAGTGCTGCTGCTTTGGCTCTGTCATCTGTGATTTTGCTGACGAGGAGGAACCCCTCGACCTGCCCCAGATGCGACTCCCATCGCTCGGGGTGGCGGGTGTCGAATTCCCTCACTCGTCCGAAATTTGCCATGCTGTCTGGGTTCGGTGGTCCACTTCGCTGTGGAAGTTAAAACTTCCAGTGACTAGCTCCGTCGGCCGGAACTCCCTTCCTGGCCGTGACTTCAGCTCTGGAAGCGGATCCCACCTTCGCCGCCAGTGAAGTGGCTTGGACAGACCACTCAAGACAGCTGGTAACCTTTAACACGTTTATTAGAACAGAGCAACAGATAACAGGAGCATTCGGCTTTTTATAGTCTGGAGCCGGTCGTCAGGTCCAATCAGCGGCCGGTCTTTTCCCGCTTTGCTTTCCGCTCCAATCAGCTTCGCGGAACGTCTGACAGTTCGGTTCCTCGTGCTGGCGGCTTGTGTTGCTTTGACAGCTGAGAGCTGTCAACTAGTGCGCCTGCGTGAGTCGGGAGTTTTGACAGCTGTCAAAACTCCCTCGTGTTCGGCTGTCAAAACGCTTTACCTCATGTTAAGGACCAATAGCATTACATTAACACATTAAATGAACTATATACATATAATACACCAAAATGGCAGGGACCTCAGAGGAAGAAGAGATTAAGAAGAGGTGGCAAAATTACACAGAAGAACTATACAAGAACAAACTTAATGTCCCTGATAACCACAATGAGGTGGTCACTGACCTCGAGCCAGACATCCTAGAATGTGAAGTAGGTCTTAGAAAATCTGAGCAACAACAAAGCTAGTGGAGGTGACAGTATTCCAGCTAAGCTATTCAAAATCTTAAAAGACAATGCAGTAAAAGTGCTACACTCAATTTGCCAGCAAATTTGGAAAACTCAACAGTGGCCACAGGATTGGAAAAGATCAGTTTACATTCCAATTCCAAAGAAAGGCAGTGCCAAAGAATGTTCAAACTATCGCACTATTGCACTCATTTCACATGCTAGTAAAGTTATGCTTAAAATCCTACAAGCTAGACTCCAGCAGTATGTGGAATGAGAAATACCAGAAGTACAGGCAAGATTTTGAAGAGGCAGAGGAACTAGAAATCAAATTGCCAACATACGCTGCATCATGGAGAAAGCTAGGGAGTTCCAGAAAAACATCTACTTCTGCTTCATTGACTATGCTAAAGCCTTTGATTGTGTGGATCACAACAAACTGTGGCAAGTTCTTAAAGAGATGGGAGTACCCGACTACCTCATTTATCTCTTGAGAAACCTATATGTGGGCCAAGAAGCAACAGTGAGAACTGGACACAGAACCACTGATTGATTCAAAATTGGGAAAGGAGTCCAGCAAGGCTGTATACTGTCGCCTTGCCTATTTAACTTATATGCAGAGCACATCATGAGAAAGGCAGGGCTAGATGGATCTGAAGTTGGAATTAAGATTGCCAGGAGAAATATCAACAACCTAAGATATGCAGATGATACCACTCTAATGGCAGAAAGTGAAGAGGAACTAAAGAGCCTCTTCTTGCGAGTGAAGGAGAGCACAAAAGTTGGGTTGAAATTAAACATTAAGAAAACCAAGATTATGGCATCTGGCCCTCTCAATTCCTGGTAAAAAATGGGGAAGAAATGGAGGTAGTGACAGATTTTCCTCGGCTCCAAGTTCACCGCAATTGGGGACTGCAGCCAAGAAATTAAAAGTTGCTTGATCCTGGGGTGGAAAGCCATGGCAAATCTAGACAGCACACTAAAAAGCAGAGATATCACCCTGCCAACAAAAGTTGTATAGTCAAGGCTATGTCTTCCCAGTTGCAAGGTATGGCAGTGAAAGTTGGACCATAAGAAAGGCTGACTACCAAAGAATTGAGGCCTTTGAACTATGGTGGTGGAGAAGACTGCAAGGCGATCAAACCGGTCAGTCCTAGAGGAGATCAATCCTGACTGCTCTTTAGAAGGCCAGATCCTGAAGTTGAAACTCAAATACTTTGGCCACCTAATGAGAAGGACTGACTCATTGGAGAAGAGACAAATGCTGGGAAAGGTTGAGGGCAAGAGAAGAAGGGGACAACAAAGAATGAGGTGGCTGGATGGAGTCACTGAAGCAGTAGGTGTGAGCTTAAATGGACTCCAGAAGATGGTAGAGGACAGAAAGGCCTGGAGGAACATTGTCCATGGGGTCACGATGGGTAGGACACGACTTCGTAACTAACAACAACAACAGCAACAAAATAGGCCTCATGTTCCCAATCTACATTTATTGGGGATGATTTTGTAATGTTTCAAAAAATGGAATCTTCCAAATGATGTTTGGGCTTAAGCATTGGAAAACACGAGATACCTTTCCCTGTACATTTCTCCTAGATATTTCATGATATTCCCTTGCAAGGTTTTTTCAGAGATGCTTTTGACAATTCTTTCATCTCATTTAATAATTCCTTCTACAGACCTTTTTGTTCTTTGAATTCCTGAATGCCATAAATGGATGCTTCAAGCCATACCTGAATACCTAGATTGGCTGCTTCCTCTTTGAGGTTATTTATAGATATTTCAACCCATTTTTTGCATCTTGTTTGGATGCTTCAGGGCTTCCTCTTCAAGGGTTTTAAAGGATTAAAGGATCTTACATATGCTATATACAAATCCATTTCCATGTTCCAGGAGTGGCTTGATTCATAGTACATCAGTCTACAGGTGGTATAGGCAATTTTCCAACTGAAAAATTAACAATTGTTCCAAACTATGTCATCTACTCTTTTTACCTCCTTATGTCTGCTAAAGAATTTCAGCACTGGAATGAATTCTCTACTGTTATCATGCTGAATGCCATGGTGTTCCCTGTACTGAAGTACAGGTAGTATAAACAATCTATGACTGTAATTGACCCTGCAATTTCAGTCATAAATCATAACCATCATAAAACAGATCATCATGTGATCATTCCTGATTTTCAACTTTGCAGCAGCAAATGCAGCAGTCGTAAAGCAAAAATAATAGTTGTAAAATGAATGCTGCAGATATTAAGCAAACTCATGAGGATGACCATGGGATGTTGCAAACAGCCATAAATGCTGCCAGTTGCCAGGCACCCAAAGTTCAGTCATGTGACTGTAGGGCAGACAGGCATCAGAACCACAAATCTTAGTCATAAGTACCTTTTTCAGGCTCCATTGTAACTTCAGTCAGTAAGCGATGAGTCATAAATCCAGGACTAGTTATACCAGATTGGACTGATTGAAATACCAAATTATATGAAATTCCATTACTGATTATTTAAAAAGAATGGCCAGTACTATTGTAAATGTAGAAATTATGAATTGTTCAAAGTTTGTTCAAAGTTTAGTTCTTAATGTGATTATACAAAGATTTGCAGACATGCTTCAGTTTGATGAAGCTCTTTGGTATTATCAGAATAACTTATTCTTTGTCTCTTTTCTGAGCTCTCAAGATCTTAAATGTCAGAGGCTACGAAGTTTAGCCAGATAAAGTTTAGTACTTGGTGGATATAAGCAATGCCACACAAAAAGTGAGAACTCTAGGTGTGAACCTCCAGCTCGAATACCAAATAAATATCCAAATAAAGATTTCTGAAAATCTTTCTGGTTTATTGAATACATGACATGATATAGGTGAAAGAAAAATAACTCTAAAAACCCAAGACATCTAACCAAAGCATATAACAATGACATTCCCAACCAAATCTCCCATATGTGCACATAGTTCATGCAAACACATTCTTGTTATTTTGAGAACCATCTGCTATCTTCACAGTAGTTAGAATGTCCTTGAAAAGTTTCCATACATCTTTTCTCAACAAATGCCTGCAGAACTGGAGAGATTTCATTTCTCTAACTAACCCATTTGAAGCCTCATCTCTTCCCTCTTATTCTATTGACAAGTTAGAAACAATAAGGCATGTATGTAGCTGCCAGGTTTTCACTCGACACTGGGCAATTGAAAGTACATATTTTCAATATAAAGTACTCTACATAAAAGCACTATGTCAAGATTTACAAAGAATCCTGCAGCTTAAGTTTTTCAGCTCCTTGTTCAGTTGCTTTATTTTTAACTGAAGAATCTGGAAAAGCCAAAATATATTACAAATGAGAAATATATTTATAAACATATACCACAATCACCATTCACCTCTTTTATTATAAAATGCAATATTTTTCAGGTTATAATACTAATAATTTCTCATGATTTAAATATAAATAGCCTTTTTGCATTGTATGAGAGAGCTGATCTCTCAGCCTGGTTTGTGTACATGTGAAAATGATAATGTAAACATTAATTGTACAAGTAACTTTATGCAATTTATAGCCCAGATTAGTAGCTCACAATGGGTCTTGAAGCAGGTTACCAAATATAACAGGCCCCTTGAATATGAGAGCATGTATTAGGGTAGGGAGGCAGATTCTATCTATTTTGGAGATAATTAGAACCCTAGATTCTGTATGGATCCTTGATGCAATAATGTTATTGCAGCAGTCTGTATAATGGTGAGAAAGACTTTGGGGGATGGGGCAAAGAGATGCTGCCTAGGGAACAGATTAGAGACAGCATAGCTCACAGCTGCATAGTGGTCAGAGGAAGAGGCTCAGAAGGAGCCCACCTAAGTTCTCAGACAGTAAAGAAGATTGGTGGGAGATATGTATTTTCAGACTTGAGGATTCTGTCAAGATAGCCTTACAATAAAATAGAATTAGCTCATCTGATTTTGTTTCATGTCTGGTCTATCTGATAAGGCACAGTCTACCACATGAATGTCAAACTCGATCATGTCACATGACATATCATGACATATCATGATGTTTTTTGCCTTTGCGGAGCCGGGGTGGGTATGGCCTGTGCATGATGCATCCGGCCTACGGACTGCCAATTTGACACCCCTGGTCTACCATGATCAAACACAAAGTAAGCCTTTCATTAGCCTTCCTTCCTTCCTTCCTTCCTTCCTTCCTTCCTTCCTTCCTCTTTCCCATGATTATGAAAACTTACCCCATATCTGATTTGATATTCAGATAACCTAACCACAAGTAATTATACTTATTTTCATTGTTATTGTATTTTATGCAAAATACAAGTAAATATGATATACCTCAATCTTGCTACTTTGTTCAGTTAAAGCAGTGCTTATTTCAAGTCTTTTGTCCTGCTATATTGAGACAATACTTTGTTTTAAAAAGACAAATTTCATGAACAGTTATGAACTAAATTTGACCAAACTAAAAACTGACAAAATATGCTGTTTTAAAAAGACAACCTAGAGTCAGCAATTAAACACAATAATTTTTCAACAGTTTTATGGGGGGATGGTGTTTTTCTTATTAATTCTTATATACTCAATATGGCACATGTCTCCCATGCACTGTCAAAATTGTTCTATCAAATTGTTCTTTTTCCAGTCTTGATAAAATACACTGTTTTAAAAAGACAACCTGATGTTAACAATCAAAGACACTAATTTTTCTATTAACTGTTTTATCTAAAGTGAGAATTGTGAAACCACTGTTTCTTCATCCTGAGATGTTTGGTGTCAACTGATATCTATGGTACCTTGGTTATGCACACAAGTACCTTAACTTGCCTACAGGTAAGCACCTTTGAGCAAAATAAGATTTATTCTTATATTGGTCTGTTTGTGTCTACTGACAGCCGTTCTTGCTCCTTGCATAATTGCCTTTTCCTTTTTCATCGCCCACTTTTTACAGCATATGATGGAGTATTGAACAGGATGCTCGCTATATTGTGGCATTTTAGTCATCTCAATAAAATTCTTACTCCATAAAAATTAATTTTTCCATTCGTCTTTTTCTCCCATAATCCCTGAAGTAGAGGGAAAAATCTTATTCATGATAAATTCATCTACAATATTAAAATGCACCAAGGTTTATTTTAACTCTTACTTGACACATCTCATCTGCATATCAATGGTGAGGAACATTTTTGTTTTTTAAGATACAATTTCTGAAAATGAAAAGATCCATGTGAAATTCCTGTAGAATCCTATGACAGGTTTGAACTCAATTCATTTGAAATTAGGAATGAATAATTCTATTTTAAAATGTGTAATACTGCAGAATTACAACCTACATTCATAGTAAATCTCAATTATATATCTATGTATAAGGTGTATTTCTTAGTTGTATGACATTTCTATCTGTCTGTGTCTGTCTGTCTGTCTGTCTGTCTGTCTATCTATCTATCTATCTATCTATCTATCTATCTATCTATCTATCTATCTATCTATCTCCTGTGGAATTCTTTGCATTATTTTAATCACATTAACAATAACAAATTATTATTGAAAGGGAAAAAGGTTATTTGAGACTATATAATAAGTGCATTGTTAAACTGGGATGTGAATCCGCACATCACCTCAATACCAAAATTGATTAGTAACTATATGATTTGGAGTCATCATGTAATAAAATCCTGAGTGAAAATCTGTAGTGAGGCAATTATAAGGTTTGTGCCTGGAAGCTATTAAATTATCTTTTATAAAGTAAGTTTATAATTCAGTAACATAATAAGAACAGAGATTATTTAGTCTCAGGCAATACAGATGGCTAAAACAGCCATTTTGTGTTATTTTATTAGAACAGTTTTCCAAGTTTCACTCATAGAAGCAAGAGGCACAGATGTCCTATATAAACCCAAGATCCAATAAATAGTTTGTCATTTAAAGCCCACATGCCACTCAGAGCCAAAATGATGAATATCTCTGATATAGAGAGAGACTAATTTTCAGTGCATTCTCATCCACATCCCAAACCAAAAATATTTGAAATACATATAAAGCAAGATGTCTGACCCATAAACAATATAGCCAAGTGGTGGGGCCCTTGGTGTAGGCAATGCCCCAAACCTGGGAGCACAGCTAGGTTTTTAGAGCTTTATGAAAGGCTCACTGGTCATTCTAATCTCTGAAGAGAGAGGATGTTCCACAGAGCAGGGGCCGCAGCAGCAGAAGCTTGACTTCTAGTCCCCACCAGTCAACATTCTTTGGTGATGGCATCTGAAGCATTTGACCTGGTTAGATGGGTAGAAATTCAGGAAAAAAGGTGATCTCTCAGTTACCTGGTCCTATGCCATATAGGGCTTTATGGGTAACCACCAGCACTTTCAATTGCACCTGAAAACATACCCGTAACCAGTGCAGCTCACATAGGAGTGATGTCATGTTTGCTGTATATCTGGCACTAATTACTATCCACACAGCTGCATTCTCCACTAGTTGAAGTTTCCAAATAGTCTTCCATTCAGCCCCATGTAGACTATATTACAGTAATCTAATTTGGAGGTTACAAGAGCATGAATTAATGTCAGCCGGGTCTCCTGGTCCAGGTATGGGTGCAACTGACACACCACCCGAAGGTGTGCAAAAGCCCTCCACAGCTGCCACTTTATATTTGAGCAAGGAGCCATGAGTCCAGGAGGATACCCAGATTGCGCACTGGATCTGTTTGGGGCAGCACCACACCATCCAAAATCAGAGGTGGAAGATCCTTGTCTCTTGGGGTCCAAATACTCACAGCCGCTGTGTCTTGCTAGGATTTAATTGGACCCCATTTCATCATATCCAGTCCCCAACACCCTGGAGACACTGGGATAGGACATCCATGGCATCACTGAAATATAAACTAATTAGGTAAATCTCCCCTGGCATTATTTGTCTTTTTATTTTTCATTACCTATTTTTTATTATTATTAAAGAGTTTTAAAGTTTTACAATACATTTTTAAACATAAGCATAACATATATTATCCAATACATTTAAAACATAATCCTAATTCCCCTCCCTCCCCCTCCCCCCCGACTTCCCAGAGCTGAATACAGGGTATTGCCTTTAACAAACTTAAACTAAAATATGCTAAATAACTATAATTAAACTTCAAATCCTATCGCACTTTAACTCCCTTAAACATAACTAAATAATAACACGTCTTATAATTCTAATAATAATTATACTAATACTCATTTGTATGCTAAATGAGACTTTTTAGTCCCATATTTATTCTGTATATAATCAATCCATCTTCTCCACTCCAGTATATATCTCTGTTGCAATTGTTCTTTCAAATATGCTGAGATTTTTGCCATTTCTGCCAAGTTTGAAAATTTCAAAGTCCATTCTTCTATAGTAGGCAGTTCCTCCTTCTTCCAATATTGCGATACCAAAAGTTTTGCTGCCGTTATTAAATGCAACATCAATTTAGTCTCTATCACAGTACAATCTGTAATAATACCCAACAAAAATAACTGTGGAGAAAACCTTATCTTTTTCTTAAATATCTTCTGCATATTCCACCAAATTTTAATCCAAAAAGCTTTAACCTTTTTACAAGTCCACCATATATGATAATACGTTGCATCATCACAACCACACCTCCAACATTTAGGCTGATAATTTGGATACATACATGCTAATTTTTAGGATCTAAATGCCATCTATAAAACATTTTATAAAAGTTCTCTCTTAAGTTTTGTGCCTGTGTAAATTTTACATTTCTGACCCAGATTTTTTTCCCAAGTATCCATCGTAATTGGCTCTTGAATATTCTGGGCCCATTTTATCATACAATCTTTAACAAGTTCCATTTCAGAATCTATTTCTATCAATGCATTATATATCCTTTTTATATGCGCTTGCTACTTTGATCTCTTATTTGTTTTACCAAATTTACATCTGATATCGAAATGCCAATTTTCTGATCTTCTTTCCATCTAGCTTGTATTTGGCCATACTGAAACCAAATTTGTACTATTTTTTCCTCTTTTAAAATATTAAATGGCTTTAATTGCCATACATTCCTTTCCAGTCTAAGGATTTCTTTATATGTAGTCACATCATGTTTAAATCCTACATTTATATTTTCTATCGCATGTTTGGGTATTGCCCAAATTGGTATTTTATAACTTATATCGATATTTTTTCCAAACTCGCAACAGGGCATACCTTAATATACCGTATTTTTCGGACCATAAGACGCACCTGACCATAAGACGCACCCAGTTTTTAAAGCAGGAAAACAAGAAAAAAATATTCTGAACCAAATAGTACCGTTATACTAAAACAGGGCTTTTCAACCTTTTCATCCATTGCACCATTTTTAGGACAAGGCAATGTCAGAGTACCACCAGTGTCCCAGCAAGGTGTCAAAAACGTGACCCCCCCAAAAAAGGGAAAAAAATGATACAGGTAGTCCTCAACTTACAATGATTCACTTAGTGACTGTTTAAAGTTACGACGGCACTGAAAAAAGTGACTTATGACCATTTTTCACACTTATGACCGTTGCAGCATCCCCAGGGTCATGTGATTTACATTCGGATGCTTGGCAATCGATTCATATTTATGATGGTCACATTGTTCCAGGGTCATGTGATCACCTTTTGCAACCTTCTGACAAGCAAAGTTAGTGGGGAAACCAGATTCACTTAACTATCATGTTACTAATTTAATTTCTCTCTCTCCTTCTCTTTCTCTCTCTCCCCCTCCCTCTCTCTCTCCTCTCTCTCCCTCTTTCTCTCTCTCCCTTTCTCTCCCTATTTTTCTCTTTCCCTCTTTTTCCCTTTCTCTCTCTCCCTCTATTTCCCTCCCTCTTTTTTTCTCCTTGTCTCTCTCTCCCTCTTTTTCTCTCTCTCTCTCTCTCCCTTTCTTTCTCTTCCTCTTTCTCCCTCTATTTCTCTCCCTTTCTTTCTCCTTCTCTTTCTCTCCCTCCCTATTTCTTTCTCCTTCTCTCTCTCCCTCCCTTTCTCTCCCTCTCTCTCTATTTCTCTCCCTCCCTCTCCCATTGTCCCTTCCTTCCTTCCTTCCTTCCTTCCTTCCTTCCTTCCTTCCTTCCTTCCTTCCTCTTCCTTCCTTCCTTCCTTCCTTCCTTCCTTCCTTCCTTCCTCTTCCTTCCTTCCTTCCTTCCTTCCTTCCTTCCTTCCTTCCTTCCTTCCTTTCCACCCTCTTTGTCCTTCCCTCTCCGCGTTAGAGCAGTACCCATGGAGGCGGCCCTGCGGCCTGGCTTTTTCTTGCAGAAAGCAAGCTGAAACGGAGCGAGGGATATTGACAGGAATGCGAATTGGCCAATCTCGCGCTCCTGCAATATCCCTCGCTCGGTTTCAGCTTCCCTTGCTACAAGAGAAAGCGGGCTGAAACGAGGGAGATTGCAGCAGCGCGAGATCAGCTGATTCGCATTCCTGGAAATCTCCCTCGCTCCATTTCAGCCTGCTTTCTCTTGTAGCAAGGGCAGCTGAAACCAAGCGAGGGGGATTGCAGGAGCGCGAGATCGGTGTTTCTCAGCACGTGCCAATTCGTGCTCCTGTCAATCTCCCTTGCTTTCCACTTGCGGAGGTTGGGGCTGGCCATACGGATCACCTTCGGACTATAAGACACACCCTCGTTTTGCCCCCCACTTTTTTGGGGAAAAAGTGCGTCTTATGGTCCGAAAAATACGGTATGTGTCTTAAAAACATTATCCACCTTTTTATCATACAATAAATAAGCATGCCAGCCATATAACAAATCACACCCCTCAATATTCAATAATCTCCCTTCTGTTAAATTAAACCAATTACTATGATAAAGCCACAGCCTCATAATATAATTTAAGATTGGGCACTTTAAGACCACCTCTTTCACGTATATCTTGCATTATCTTAAATTTAACTCTCGGTCTTTTCCCTGCCCAAATAAATTTATTAACACCTCTCTGCCATTCCTCCAAATTTGAGTCTTTTTTAAGTATAGGAATCATTTGAAACAAAAATAAAAATGTTGGCAAAACATTCATTTTTACTGCTGCAATTCTTTACCTATTTTTATACTCTCAATTGTATTTAACAGCATGTTCATTATTTTGTGGCATTTTAGTCATCTCAATAAAGTTCTTCCTCCTTAAATATTAAATATTTTCTATTAAACTCTTTCTCTCCCACAATTACAGAAGTATAGGAGAGAAATTTTTTATATAGTAATCTTGGTAAGTTGATTTGCAATATTATAATACATTGAGATCTTTTTAAGTTTTACTTTAAATCTCACCTGCATATCAATGTTAGTTTACATTAGTTCTGTATTAAGATTTAGTCTCTGAAAATAGAAAAAATTAGTAAGACACTCAGTGTAAAACCTAGGAGCTATAATCTAACTGATTTCCAAGGAAATTATGCATGAGTAACTGGATGCAGGATTGCAGACAACAATCTTAATTATTTTAAATTATTTCTTAACTAATTAGGCGTACCTTTATTCATTAGAATAGAATAAAGTAGAATAGAGCTGGAAGGGATCTTGGAGGTCATCTAGTCCAGCTTTCTGCTTAAGCAGGAGAACCTATACCATCTTAAAACAAATGACTGTCTAGCCTCTTCTTAAAATTCTCCAGTGATGGATCACCCACAATTTCTGGAAGCAAGCTGTCCCACTGGTTAATTGTCCTCACTGTTAGGAAGTTTCTCCTTAATTTTAAGATTGCTAGAATCATTATATGGATTATTGGTTGGTTGGTTGGTTGGTTGGTCTGTCTGTCTGTCTGTCTATCTGTCTATCATCTGGATTTGTAAAATAGTTTGCATTATTTCCATCATATGAGTGAAAAAACTTGTTTAAGGCCATACAATAAATCCATGTTTAAATTAGAATGTGAATTATTTAGTGACAAGCAATACTAAATGACTAAAACAGCAATTTCATCATATTTTAGAACATAGTTTCAAAACTTCAGTGATAAATTGAAGTAGAGAGATCTCCTGTATACATCCAAAGTCAAATAAATATGTGGATTAGCTGTACTTCATGAATACCGTATATACTTGAGTATAAGCCGACTCGAGTATAAGCCGAGACCCCCAATTTCACCCCCCAAAACTGGAAAAAGTTATTGACTCGAGTATAAGCCGATCCGCCGTTCTGCAAGCCTCTGCCGCCAGCAGAGGCTCGATCCGCCATTTTGCAAGCCTGAATACACAGGAATACCCTGTGTGGCCGCGGCTCTCGGGGAAGCCCTGGCTGTCCACTTCCTCGCTCCACGCTGCCATTCGGGGCCCGCGCGTTCCCCGGGCAAATCGCGGTGCCCAGCAGGCGAGGAAACACGCCCGCTCCAGTCGCCCCCCCTTCCCTCAGGAGACGCGAAGCAAGTGACCGCCCGGAGCTTACCGAGGACTTGCGCGCGGCCGAGGCTTCGGTGCTTCCAGGATCACGCACACCTCTCCCAAGCCGCCACCGTCCGGAGACCTGCCGAAGTTTGGGGAGGTGCGCGCGCACCTCCCCAAACCTCCCCAAACGTCGGCAGGTCTCCGGACCTCTGCGCCCTGCCTGCCTGCTTCTTTCCGCAGCGGAAAGAAGCAGGCAGGCAGGGCGCGGAGGAACGGAGACCTGCCGACGTTTGGGGAGGTTTGGGCGCCTCCCCAAACCTCCCCAAACGTCGGCAGGTCTCCGTTCCTCCTGCCGACGTTTGGGGAGGTTTGGGCGCCTCCCCAAACGTCGGCAGGTCTCCGTTCCTCCGCGCAGACCTGCCGACGTTTGGGGAGGTTTGGGCGCCTCCCCAAACCTCCCCAAACGTCGGCAGGTCTCCGTTCCTCCTGCCGACGTTTGGGGAGGTTTGGGCGCCTCCCCAAACCTCCCCAAATGTCGGCAGGTCTCCGTTCCTCCGCGCAGACCTGCCGACGTTTGGGGAGGTTTGGGCGCCTCCCCAAACCTCCCCAAACATCGGCAGGTCTCCGTTCCTCCTGCCGACGTTTGGGGAGGTTTGGGCGCCTCCCCAAACCTCCCCAAACGTTGGCAGGTCTCCGTTCCTCCTGCCGACGTTTGGGGAGGTTTGGGCGCCTCCCCAAACCTCCCCAAATGTCGGCAGGTCTGCGCGGAGGAACGGAGACCTGCCGACGTTTGGGGAGGTGCCCAAACCTCCCCAAACGTCGGCAGGAGGAACGGAGACCTGCCGACGTTTGGGAAGGTTTGGGGAGGCGCCCAAACCTCCCCAAACGTCGGCAGGAGGAACGGAGACCTGCCGACGTTTGGGGAGGTTTGGAGAGGCACCCAAACCTCCCCAAACGTCAGCAGGTCTGCGCGGAGGAACGGAGACCTGCCAAGGTTTGGGGAGGTTTGGGGAGGCGCCCAAACCTCCCCAAACGTTGGCAGGAGGAACGGAGACCTGCCGACATTTGGGGAGGTTTGGGGAGGCGCCCAAACCTCCCCAAACGTCGGCAGGTCTCCGTTCCTCTGCGTCCTGCCTGCCTGCTTCTTTCCGCTGCGGAAAGAAGCAGGCAGGCAAGGCGCGGAGGTCCGGAGACCTGCCGACGTTTGGGGAGGTTTGGGGAGGCGCCCAAACCTCCCCAAACATCGGCAGGAGGAACGGAGACCTGCCGACGTTTGGGGAGGTTTGGGGAGGCGCCCAAACCTCCCCAAACGTCGGCAGGACGAACGGAGACCTGCCGACGTTTGGGGAGGTTTGGGGAGGTGCGCGCGCACCTCCCCAAACCTCCCCAAACTTCGGCAGGTCTCTGGATGGCGGTGGCTTGGGAGAGGTGCGCGCGATCCCGGAAGCACCAAAGCCTCGGCCGCGCACAAGTCCTCGGTAAGTTTTTTTTGTTGACTGGAGTATAAGCCGAAGTGGAATTTTTCAGCCCAAACAGTGGGCTGAAAAATTCGGCTTATACTCAAGTATATACGGTACTTGCATTTCATAGAGTCAGGGTAAGGTGTAATTACAGAGCTTAAAACTGGAATAAAAACCTCAAAATCCCTCCAAAGTTTATGTGTTAATCATTAAATACCTAGCATTATATAGTGGTGGGATTCAGCCGGTTCGCACCACTTTGGCAGAACTGGCAGCTAATTTTTTGTTGCCCAGGCCCAGAATGGACTTCCGGAAGTGGCATCCACACAGAGAACCGGTTGTTCACATATTTGAATCCCACCGCTGATTATATACTGTAGTTGTACAATATAAATCATATATTGTAGTTGTATTTGCCAATTTAATAAACTGCCTCACTCACTTTGCCTAGCTTGCTATTTAAAGGCCATATGACACTTTGAGGGCAAAATGCTGCATAGTTCTGATATAAGAGGGACTATTTTCTAGGTATTCCTCACCTACACCCCAACAAAAATAATGGAGGAAGGGGGGGGTCATACAGGTTTTTTTAAAAAAAGAAACAGGTTTTTTTTAAAAAAAACCCACTAAGCTTCCATTTTAGCACTTTAATGATGGATCTGATTAGATTTGCAAAGAAATAAAGAAATAAAAATAACCTTACCATAAGTAGTCGCATTTATTTTCAGTGTTAATAACTTGTACAACTAAATATTTATTTTATTTATTTAATTAGATTTCTATACTGCCCTATTCCCAAAGGACTTAGGGCGGTTTACAGGGCAGCATAAAATATAATATAAAAGATAATATAAAATTAAAATAAATTAAATTAATTAAGCCCAACAATTAAAACAATATTTAAAAAGCTAAAACCCCTTCAGTTCAGGCCTGATAAATCAAAAAGCCAGGTTTTCAGGTCCCAGCAAAATGAACGCAGATTGGGGGCGGTCCGGAGTTCCACAGGTAAATCATTCCAAAGGGCAGGTGCACCCACAGAGAATGCCCTCCCTCTGGGGATCACCCGCCGGCACTCCCTAACCGGCGGCACCCTAAGGAGGGCCTCTCTATGGGAGCGCACAGGACGATGGGAAGTTGATGCTGGCAGCAGGTGCTCCCTAAGATAATCCGGACCCATGCCATGTAGGGCTTTATAGGTCATCACCAGCACCTTGAATCTCACCTGGAGGGCAACTGGAAGCCAATGCAGCTCGCGGAGAAGAGGCGTTACATGGGAGTATCGGGAGACTCCCATCACAACTCGCGCGGCTGCATTCTGCACCAGCTGAAGCCTCCGAGTATGACGTACCTTAATTTATCTCTGATTCTCGGTCAAAGCTTCTCTTGTTCCATATAGGTCTTTCTAAAAGATTGTCAAAATACTCTGTTTTACAAAGAGAAACATCAGAAATTATTTTTTCCTAACAACAATTTTGTTGCATGATTGTTGTTAATTGTGTTTCTTCATCCTTAAATCTTTCGTGCCAATTGATACCTGATATACAAACTTGCCTGTTTTATTCTTATAATGGTGTTTTGTCTTTACTGACACTGATACTTAATATAAACTTTGAAGCTTCAATCTCTTGAAGCATAAGTTGTGGTTTTCTTTTTCATCTCCTTTATATAGTAAGTGTGGCGGCTCAGTGGGTTAGTAGATGCCGGAAAAGACGTATGCTCCAGCGGTTCCAGTCCTATGATTGGGTGATGGAGCAAGTTCCCATCATTTACCTGGGTTCCGGCAATTTGAAAGCATGTAAAAATGCAAGTAAATACTGTAAATACCTTCGTGGGAAGGTAACACTGTTCCATGTTTCGCCATGTGCTCTATGCTGCGGTATGATGTCATGCTGGCCACTTGGCCATGGAATCTTCTTTGGACAAGCATTAGCTCAGTGGCTTATAGAAGCAGAGATGAGCATTACCCTCTAAGTAGGCTACAACTAGTGGAGTAAAACTTCTTTTCATAGGCTGATGATGTAGGACAGGGTTGTCAAACTCGTAATGTCACATGACATGTCGCAATGTATCACAACTTTTTTCCATTGCCGGCAATGGGGTGGGCACAGTTTTGCCATGATGCATCCAGCCCATGGGCTGGCAATTTGACACCACTGATCTAGGAGTTCAGCAGCATAGAATCCTACAAGGAACTGAATCCAACTAATTCCAAAAGAAAGTATACATGAAAAATTGCATGCAGGACTGCATCCTAAATTATTAATTAATTACTTTAATAAGGCATTTGTCTATCAGTTATGTGATGTTTAAACATGTTGTTCAATTTTTATCTATCTATCATCTATCTATCTATCTATCTATCTATCTATCTATCTATCTATCTATCTAAAATCTATTATTATTGAAGGCTTCTGCATATTTTTCCAATACTTTGACCTTTTGCATACACACATACACCTACATGGATATATATGTTTTATATTAATTGTTAAACAGAAGACTCCATCTAAAAATTCAGAAAAGTGCAAAATGTAAAATGTGGCTCATATTTAAGTGATTTAAGTGATTGTTCACTAGGATTCCGAAATCCTGGTCACAGTTACTACTATTGAGCAAGGTACTACCTCTATTGTACCCATGCATTTGATTTTTCTTGCCTAAATGTAGAACCTTACTTTTTTCACCTTTGAATATCATTTTGTTAGGTAGTGCCCAATGTTCAAGTCTGTCAAGATCCTCCTGTAACTTAAGCCTATCTTGGCTATTCCTGCCAGCTTGGTGTCGTCTGCAAATTTGATGTGTTCCCATCTATCCCCTCATCTAAATCGTTGATGAAGATGTTGAAGAGCACTGGGCTCAAAACAGAGCCCTGGGGCACCCCACTACACACTTCCCCCCATGTAAATGCAGTCCCATTGAGGAGCACACGCTGAGTACAGCCAGTCAGCCAGCTACGAATCCATCTGGTGGTGATGCTGTCTAACCCACATTTTTTAATCTTATCAAGCAGTAGGTTGTAGTCTATTTTATCATATATAAAATGAGTCTATTAGCCTTTTTGTAATTTGCCAATATAAATTATTCTCCTCGAGATTTATTAATCAAATACTTCACATCTTTCTTTTCTATGTGAGTCTCTTGAAAATATGTCACTTCTGAATTATTTTTCCTCAAGTAATGAAAAATCTTCCTTCTCTGTTGTGGAGCATTTGCACTGTTTATATTGCAAGTTATATATTTGTAAACCATATCTAATTAAAAATTTAACAAACAACTTGGCTGTGCTTCCTACCTTCAAACTGATACTGTGTCCCCTGATGAGATGATTCCAGTTGTTGCTACAATTCTGTTGATTCTTGTTGCAATTCAGATCTACTTCTAGAAATAAAATATTTGGCTTTCAAGGCAGAGTTCAACATGAATTCTTATTGTTGCAAAATAAAGATAACTATCCCAATTAAACAGAATCTTGTTCTTCAACATGTTTGTTAAAAAAGTATATTCCTTCCTTTTCCTCAGGTTCCTAGTAATAATTTATTTTAAAACATTAATATCAGTGTTCTCAATCCTTAATCTTGTTTCAAAATGCTTATGAAGAATTAGTTCCTTTGTAGACCTCTTTAGAAAATGAATTAGTATGTCATTTGGTATGTTTTTCTTGGTTGCATGCATTGAATTGTTTTGGTATGCATTATAAATTTCCTGCAATATCTTATTTATTTATATTCCATATGGCTAAGCCGCCAATCTCTCTCGAAGGGGCTCTAGGCAGTGTACAATGTAAGATAACTGATAAATATAACAATAAAAATTGTTTTAATAAAAATCATTAACATTAAAATTAAACATTAAATTAGGGTTAAAAATGTTAAATTATAGAATGATATTTAAACATCAAAAGGGGAAAAAATCCTAAAATGGCCATTTAATCTTGGATTATAACAGGCAGGGGGCTTTCAAAGTACTAGCCAGCCCCCATGGTTGCACAGTGCTCTGTGCACCCCATTAAAGGCCACAGAGCAAAGTTTTGACCCTTTAGCAGAAGGCCAAGAGATGGCTATGTTTCACAACAAGTGAAAACCAACTCAGAATTATTTCCAGAAGAAAAGTAAAGTTTTGGATGCAGTGTATGGGGAAAGTTCTCATTTTTTACCAAATGCCAAACTATAATGGTAGCCCAAGAAGAGGTGTTTTCAGCAGTAAAGGCAGTTCTTTGTTTGTGACATCATATGATGATGTAATATGTAATATCTTTTAAGATATATGAATAAAATGTGCAATCATAATGTCAGAGCTGTCGTCTACCTGCACCAGCCCTGCCTTGCCAGATTCCAGTCTGCCATATGTCATTGGACAAGGGGAGATATCCAGGGGGAAAGTGGGGGGAAGAGAAGGGAAGAATTAACCAGATGCTTTGGACATGAAAAATCCAATTTGGCTTTGCTACGTTGTAACCACTTGGCTTTAGTAAATTGTACTTTCACTAGCGATGGAGTCAAGAGCCTTTTTCCCCTAACTGACCAAGTTGGGGAAGCTGACACATAGTGAGAGGCTTCACTTAAAAAAAAACCCACTCAACTATTGCTATACCCAACTTTCCCCAAAAAAACTTTACTATGATAGTACAAATTTTATTTTATATATTTAGTTAACAAATTTGAAAAGCCCCCCCTCCCTAGATACACAAACACTGAAAGTATGTGGGGTGAAATAAAAAAATAAAAACCAAGGGGAAGCGGTGAGTAGACACTCAGTTCGGTTCAGTGGTTAAAACTTCAGGCTAAAAACCAAAATACTTTTAGTGCTGCTTTAGGCATGAAAAACTGGTTGAGGACTTTGGGCTAGTGGCTCTGTCACTTAAACTCACCTGATAGATTTGTTGTTGTTATGGGGAAAATAGGAAGAAGGAGTATTAGCTATGCTTGCCTCCTTGACTTATTTATATAAAAAAAGTAAGGCAAGATTTTATAAAAAATCTATTTTTAAAAAAAGTAAAGAGCTGAATTACAATACAGGTCTTAGCATTCTATATTTACCCTACAGTTAATATGCATTTAATATGGAGGGATTCCACTATTGTATGCTACCCCTGATTTTGATGTAAAAAATAAATGAAAGCAAAAATGTAAAAAAAAACTTGAGCAGCAAAGTGCCAGTTTTGTTACCTTCTTTAGCATTTTTAGAAAATAAAATGTAAGTGATTACATCTCAGTGCTTTATTTATAAGTGAGATTTCCTGCCACCCTTCCCCCTCCAAAAAAGGACAAAGGACAGATGGTGTAGCAGAAGTTATTTTGACAGTAAGCTGGATGGAGTTGGATCTCTGCTTTATTTTTATTTTTAAAAGAGAGTTAATTTTAAAAGTATATTAAAGAACCCAGTCCCCGTTGGACCATTGTTTCAGACATTTCCTTACCAGATTCCTCAGCACCTTCAACAAGGACAGGACTGCCTTCACAGCCACTCTGTCTTCAAAATAAAGCCTATGCTTGAATTTTAAAGCACAAATAGCACACGAAATGTTTTATGACATATTGCATTATGTCATAATTTGTTTTACCTAGCCGTGGATTGTTGCTGGGTCTGCAACATATCTTATATCTCATATCTTCAAAAGTATTATATACTTTTGAATATGAAGGTGACAAGCTGCCTTCAAGCTCATATAGCTAAAAGAGGGGTCGCAGGAGAGATATTGGATGTCTCAAGCATCTCTGTCCTCTAGCCTACTTCTTTTTTCTTTCATATAACTGGCTTGAATTTACTCAGATTTATTTTTGGAGCGGAAATATTTTAGGCAGTGGAATGGCTGAGGAGAGAGATTGACCTCTACAGTATATAATTTAAGAAATAAGAAAAGATAAGCTTTCAAAGTCTGTTTGGTTCACAGGTAGGAAATCTATTTCATTTCAAAAGTCCAACTCATTGTGAGAAGCCAGGAAGATGAAAAGAAAGGCAGCAGTAGATGGGCTCATTCCTTGGACATATATGGCCTATGCATATTTCCCCACACATTCTGGCACACCCCAAAACACTGTTCATTTGTGCTTTAGAGTATCACCTTCCTGGAACTCAGATATGCTCCTAGCCTTGTGGCCTTTAATAAGGGCTCACTCTCTGTCAACAAAGCTCACCTCAAAGGATTGTTGTTATTGTTGTGTGGAAAATAGGAAGGGGAAGGAGTATTGGGTATGTTTGTCTCATTATTTATAAAAATAATAAAGTTAGGATAAAGATATATATTTAAAAAAGAATGAGAGAGCTGAGGTAAATGAATAGCAGAGGTTTTCTTATCATTCTACATTCATCCTACAATTAATCTGCATTTAATATTAAGGAGTTCCATTAAGTTGTATGCTACCCCTGATTTTGATGTCAAAACTAAATGAAAGCAAAAATATAACAAAAAAATTGTTGAGCTGCAAAGCAGAGTGCCAACTCTGTCACCTTTATTTAAATAAGTACTTCTATACTTTCATTAGCATTTTTAGAAAATAATATGTGGATGATTACATCTCAGTGCTTTGTTTAGAAGTGAGATTTCCTGCTACCCCTCCTCCCCACAAAAGGACAAAGGACAGATGGTGTAGCAGAAGATATTCTGAAAAGTTAAAGTAGAGACAGAGTTCGATCTCTGCTTTTAAAAAAAGTTGATTTTAAAAATATATTAGAGAACCCATGTTCCATTGGTCATTCTTTCCAATGGTTCCTTACCAGATTCCTCAGTGCCTTCAACAGGGACAGACAGCTCCACAGCCATCCTGCCTTCAGAATTTTAAAGCACAAATATCAGCATAGGAAATGTTTTGTGACATATTATATTATGTCATAAATTGTTTTACCTAGCTGAAGATCATTGTTAGGTGTGCACCCTCATATCTTTATATATAAGAAAGGTACTAGATGTCTTGGGAAAAGTCTGTTTAATAAAAGTAGGAAAAAGAGGAAGATGCAGGAAAATCAGAGAGAGAGAGAGAGAGAGAGAGAGAGAGAGAGAAGAAACTAATGGAATGAAATGGAACAAAGGCTTAGTCCTATAGATGATCTCTTGAACATCTCTATCATAAATTAGATGGATTAAGAGGATCATTCAGCTCCCTTGTAGTTCACCATTTCTTCTGCCCTTGTTCTCTATCCTTGTTCCCCTGTCCCACTTATTTTTTTCTTTCATATAACTGGCTTGAATTTACTTTGAGATTTATATTTATATTTATATTTATATTTATTAAATTTTTATACCGCCCTTCTCCCGAAGGACTCCGGGCGGTGTACAGGGCAATAAATATCAAAATATACATACAAAAGTTAAAAAAGATTAAATAATTATGCCCAATATAATACAATAATTAAAACAATATTAAAACCAAATCCAAACCCCAAACCCATCAGACCAGGCCAGATTGTTCAAATAGATAGGTTTTTAAATCACGCCGGAAGGAGCAAAGGTCGGGGGCCATCCGGAGCTCTACCGGCAAGCGGTTCCATAGGTCTGGCGCGCCCACAGAGAATGCCCTCCCCCTGGGGGCCACCAATTGACATTCTCTGATCGGAGGCACCCTGAGGAGGCCCTCTCTGTGGGAGCGCACTGGACGGAGGGAGGTTGACGCCGGCAGCAGGTGCTGCCATAGGTAATCCGGACCCATGCCATGTAGGGCTTTATAGGTCATTACCAGCACCTTGAATCTCACCCGGAGGGCAACTGGCAGCCAATGCAGCTCGCGGAGCAGAGGTGTAATATGGGAGTATTGGGAGACTCCCAACACTACTCGCGCGGCTGCATTCTGCACCAGCTGAAGCCTCCGAGTGGTGAGCTGGAACATTTTGGACAGATGGAATGACTGGGAAAGAGAGATGCTGACCATTTTATAATTAAAAAAAAAGATAACTTTTCAAAGTCTCTTTGAAATCTACAGTATTTCACTCTAAAAGCCCAATTCATTGTGGGAGGCCAGGAAGACAAAGAAGGTCAGCAGTTGATGAGCCCATTCATGGGATATATCTTGCCCCCCCCAAATACTTCCCCCTATCCAGTTTTGCAGTTAGTGCTTGGCTATCCAGGCTTTTAGAAAACTGTTGATCTTCCACATCCTCTATGTTAGCATCACTATCTTGCACATAGTATACTTCTGAAGTTGTAGGCTCTTTTGATGAAGTCAAGAGTTGAGTATTAAGTTTTCCCATAGTTTGTTGTTGGTCCTTAAAGTCATTTGCCATAGTGATAGGTCCTTGTACTTTTAAAGTTGTTGGTTCTTTGGATAGAGTCAGGTTTTTAGTATTAGTTTTTTCAATATCTTGTTGTTGTACCTTGCGTTCCTTTGTCTCAATTTTGTTATATTCCAGTTTTGTTATATTCTGAGTTGTAAATTCTTTAGTTAAAGTCTGTGTTACAGTTTGTAACTTGGAGTTGGCACCTAAATTTTCCAGTCTGGAAATAAACATCTCAGTGACTTTATGGATTGTTTCTAATATGAGCTTATAGTCAAGCGAGGTTTGTGGCTGATCAGTCTCCATTTTGAAATAATGGTAAATAATCCTTAGTGGAGGCTAATTTTTAAACAAAAGTCAGTAAATGTTCATCTCCACAAGCCTTAAGTTCACCTCCAGCTGTCTCAGGTTTTTATCTTTAGCTGATAATGTCAAGGGCAGTTCCAAAATATAAACAGGTTTATTTGCCAAAAATATTCACTTACTATATCAGGTTTGGCCACAAGATGTCCCCAGCATGCTTAAAATCTTTTTCACACAGAGTAAATTTATCAGTTTTGAGTTAAGTAGTTCTTTTCTCTCTTTTCTCCCTTTTTTTAATCAGGTAGATAGAATAGCCAGTTTCTGTAAGAATAGGAGTTTTGGGTCACCAGAAATAGAGAGGAAGTAAGTTGGATTGAATAGTATTATTCTGTTCAAGGTTTTTTCTTTTTTCTCCTGACGTGATCAGAGACCACCTTTAAGGAGGGTGGGGGGAAAGGGATCCCTTCCCTCTCTCCTCACAAGGGGAAACAAATTCAAGAAGCTTTCAGGAGCAAAAGGTAGACAATTAGGAAAGAAAGAAGGCAATTCTCACCCAGTTTTCAAGTGCTTTCAAATGCTTTGTTGTAATTTTGGCTTCGGCAGGAAACAGCTGAAGGGATGGGCCATGGGAGTGGCCAATCCTTTCTTTGTCGGTTCAGAGAGTTGGTCCAAGCTGGTGGGAGGGCCGCTGCCCTTCTACCACCAACTGGAGAGTCCTCTCCCCAGCTTGTCGCCCCTCCAGGGTGATGTTTGACCCCTTTACAGGGGTCCCCCGGGAAAGAAATCCAGACAATGTGAAAAGCATTCTCCTCACATGTCTGGCTGCATCGCAATCCAGAACCGGGAGCCTACCCTTGCAATTTTGATCATGTGTGGTTTCTTGATTGTGTTAATAGAAGTTCACTAGCCTTTGCAAATGGCTGTAAATAAAATTTTCTTTCAGTGAATCCCAAGTCTCTTTTTGAGTTTAATTTTATCCCAGAAAACTTGGGTGTTCGTCCAGGATATCCAAACAGTCTCCAGTAAACTGAGTGGTGCCATTTCCAATGGAAAGGCATGCCCCATTGATTTTAATGTTTCCGGAAGAACGTCGCCACTTGTCCTGGTACCCGTGAGGGCCCAAGACACTAAACAGTGAGATCACTGAAAGAATGAAAAAGGGAGAGGATTCAAGGCCAGCGGCCTGTAACGGGTAACTTCATGCATGGACCCAAGTGAGGAATTATGGAAACCTGGGTGGTGGGGGTGGGTAGACTGGTATGAGTCTGAGACCTGAAAGAGAGTGAATGAAACAAGCCTAGGACCAATAGGGTCTGGTAAAGCTCAAAGCAAGAGCACAGTCTTGATCTGCATTTCCATACCTCCATGAGGAGATTGGCTGGAGATGGACAAAGTGATTTGGTGAAGTGCAAGCTGGTCTCTATAGATTGGTAAGGACTTGAGCACCAGACAGTAACCACCCATGGGCAATCAACAGTCCAGAAAGAGCAGAAAAGACCCAGAGGGGAAGCTGGGGAAAGAACTTAATATTTCTATTCCTCCAGGGAGTCCCCTTGGTAAAGTCTTGGCTAGATGGAAGTCTCCCCCATATCACAGAATGGTGAAGGACTTAGATAAAAATTTAATGATTCAGTATTGTTATTTTGTGTGGGGACAAAAACAAATAGATGAAGGAACACAGTGGCTACAGTTAGGAAGTTTTAACTATTTTATTTTTCAGTCTCTATATAACTACATGTTAAATAAAAAAGATAAGAAACCTGAGGAGATTAATTATGCACTTATCTGGGTACCAGATAAATGGCCTCCAGAAACTGATTATTTGTTCTTAAGTCAAAATAAGTGAAAACTTAACTATAACCAATTGAGGAAATAGAGGAAGAATCAAGGAGACATTTTCTTCCACCACCATACAATCCCCAGGCTCATCAACCACCAATGGGAGCAACAGGGGAAATGGGTATGAAAGACTCAGGAAAGAAATAAAGCAATGTAAAAGGGATTTGGCTAATCTCCCCTTTGCAAATTTTGAAATAGAGGCAGAAAAAGGGAAAAGACAGAAGAAGAGAGAAAAATTAGAGGAGGAGGATACTTTGTTCCTCCCATGAGAAGTGGCCAGTGGATTGAATGCACAAAATATGTCTATCATCAGTTATGTGCATGGTCCCTTAAAAAGTTCAGAAGTAAGAATGTTTAAATGAGATTTAAAAAGTTTAGTGGAAGACCCGATGGAAGTGGCTGAACAATTGGATAATTTATTGGGCCTTAACATTTATACTTGAGGTGAACTCAATTCCATTCTTACCACTCACTTTAATGGAGAAGAGAGAGAATTGATACAGACAGCTGCTGTAAAAGTATGGACAACCCTAATAATAAAATTAGACACCAAAAATACCTGATAGTGAGACATAATTGGGATAATAATGTGCTTGCAGGTAGGCAAAATATGGAAGACATGAGAGCAATAATGATTAGGGGAATTAAGGAAGCTGTACCTAGATTGCAAAACTTTTCTAAAACCTTTGAAATAAGCCAGGGAAAAGATGAGACTCCATCCACCTTTTTGCAAAGGTTAAAGGATGCAATGAGAAAATACTCTGGTATGAATCTTGAAGACAAAAACCACACAAGCTTTGCTGAAATTAAATTTTGTAACTAAAGCCTGGCCAGACATACATAGAAAGTTACAGAAGTTTGAGGGCTAGTCAGAAAAACCTCTCGATGATCTTTTAAAAGTAGCTCAGAAAGTATATGTAAGGAGGGATGAGGAGAGGGATGAATGAAAAAGAAAAATGCTGGTAGCAACTATGAGGAAATTAGTAAAGCAAGAGAGGGAAACAGAAAGACCGTTGTTGAAATGGAGGGAAGTAGAGCATTGGCAACCAGAAAGAAAATGGCCACCCCAATGAAAGGAGAAAACCAAGCCTGTGCAAATGTTTTGGGTGTGGCCAGGTCGGCCATTTTAAGAAAGATTGCCCTGTCATGAAGGAAGAGAATAAAGTTTACCAATTGATGGAGGAGGAGGAGGAGGATTAGAGTGGTCAGCGGCACTTGATTTGGGGATCCCACCAAGAGCCTTGATAAATTTATTACTGGGACTTAATAAGGAGGAAGTCGTATTTTTAATTGATAATGGGGCCTCCCAGACTTTTATTAGTACTCTCCCTAAAGGGATAAAAATTAAATGAATTAATACATGAAGAATTAGCAAAAGAAATAATGCAAGCCTTGAAGTTGCCCAGAGAAATTGCAGTGGTACATGTAGAAGGACTCCAAAAAGGAACTAGCTTTGAAGCCATAGGAAACAATCTGGCTGATAGAGAAGCCAAGGATGCAGGGATGTCAGAGGAAGGAGATATATAACACCCATTGTTATGTATGCAGGAATCTGCATAGCAACAGCCATCAGGGGACATTGGCCTGGACAGTTTCGGTGGGAAACCTATGGCCAACCCCATTGGCTGTTAGCTTACCTGGCCAGGTATATAAGGAGGCCAGGTAGCCCTCATTCCTCAGTTCACTTCCCCTTCCAATAAAGAGCTGAACTCACACACCGGCTGGCATCTCTCTTGCGTCGGACCCACTACACAATAGTGGCGACGAAGGTGGGATTGCTGCCGACCAAGAGCTGAAGTCACTGGGGAAACGCTCCGCAAGCTGAAGGGAAAGGCATTTTTCCTTCTTCCCCCCACGACCACCAGCCGAACCGGCAATGCCAAGCGCCACATCCACGACCAACTGCCGCCATGGCTAGAGCCGGACAACCCCGCGAATTCGAGACCCGCCGCCCCGAAACCTGGACCCGTTACCAGGCTCACGTTGAACTGTACATGCGGTTCAATCAGATATCGGAGGACGGTGCAAAGGCGGCCGCCCTGCTCTGCCTTGGGGGACCAGCGCTGCTGGAAGTCGCTGCGAACCTGTTCCCCCAGGAGGCCATCAACACCGTCGCGTACCGAGACCTCGTGGCCAGGCTCAACGCACATTTCAGGCCCCGGCGCTCCAAGGTGGCTGCACGGTCACAATTCGAGAAAAGGGACCAGCGCCCCGACGAGACCGGCGCCGACGTCCTCGCCGCCCTACAGGAAGCTGCCGTCGCTTGCAGGTTCACAAATTTGGAGGAGAGACTACGGGACCGGCTGATTTGTGGCCTACGCAACAGGCGGTTGCAGGAGCGCCTGTTCGAAAGAGAGGAGGTCTCTCTCCAGGAAGCCGAGGACGCCATCCTAGCCCACGAAGCAGCCTGTGGGGCCATCCAAGCCTGCCAGGGAACTCGGCCCGGCAACCAGGCAACCAGCGTCCACCGGCAAGGGGCCACAGAGGAGGACGACCTGAGCATCGACCTCCTCCAGCGGAAGTCGACCCCTGACCAGTGAGCCAGACGCCCAGACAGGCCCAGGCCTCCTAGCAACACTGCCGTTCCCCAGAGGTGCGCAGGGTGTGGTGGGAACCACATGCGCAGCCTCTGCAAGTTCCGGTCTGCCACGTGCCGGGCCTGCAAGAAAACAGGCCACATAGCCACCGTCTGCCGTAGCCGCCGCCCCCGAGAGAAGATCCACGAGCTGCAGCAGGAGGAACCGCCGTTCGAAGGTACTGGGGCCCCCACCAAAACAAAAATTGGCTATGTCGAGAGCCGGCTGGCCATTAACCACACAGGTAGCCGCCGGCTGCTCAAACCCAAAATTAGGTTAACAATCTGTTTGCAAGGTGTCCCTTGCAGCATGGAGCTTGACTCCGGATCAGCGATCTCGATTATTTCGGACGAGACCCTTAACCACATAATTAGCCGGAGCAAGCAACGGATTAAATTACGGCCTACTAAATTAACCCTGACCGATTTTCAGAATTCGCCGGTCAAGGTGAAGGGGGAGGCCACCATTTCAGTGGGGTTTAAGGGTCGCGAAGGGCACCTGGACGTTGTAGTGGTAGAGGGCCGCAGAGCCAGCCTGGTCGGGCTGGACTGGTTTGAGGCCCTGGGAATCTCAGTATCCGGGATCCATCGGATCCAGGGGGACTCCGTTGAGGCCATTTGCCGGGAGTTCGCCGACGTCTTCGATGGGTCATTAGGCAAGTACACCGGGGCCCCCATATCGTTCAAGCTTAACTCGAACGTCTCCCCCATTAGGGTCCGGCCGCGGCGAGTCCCGTTTGCGCTCAAACACAAAATTGAGCGCGAACTAGACAAGTTGGTGGCCCAGGGAATCTTAGAGCCTGTAGATGGAGGGGAGTGGGAAACCCCCATTGTGACCCCCCTCAAATCCAACGGGGAAATAAGGATCTGCGCTGACTATAAGTGCTCGGTGAACCGCGTCCTAAACCCGCACGCTTACCCAGTTCCCGCGGTCAGCCACGTTCTCGCTTCCCTCCAAGGCAGCGCCATTTTTGCAAGGCTCGATCTTGCACAGGCGTACCAGCAACTCACGGTCACTAGGGAAACAGCTGACATGCAAACCATAGTAACCCATAGGGGGGCGTTCCGGGTGAACAGGCTGCAGTTTGGAGTCAGCGTTGCTCCCGGCATTTTCCAGGAGGTTATGGAAAAGACACTCAAGGGCATTCCAGGAGTCTGCCCCTATTTTGATGACATCCTGATCGCAGGAGCATCAGCAGAGGAACTGGCAGGGAGGCTTAGGGAAGTGCTGGCAAGGCTGCGCACAGCTGGCCTCAAACTCAAAAAGGAAAAATGCAGCATAGGCGTTCCTTCCACAGAATTTTTGGGGTTCAGAGTAGACGCCAGGGGAATCCACCCCACAGAATCCAAGGTGAGGGCCATCAAACTAGCACCCACACCCAAGAACAAAGCAGAGCTTCAGGCATTCCTGGGTCTGCTGAATTTCTACCATACATTCCTCCCCCACAAGGCAGCCATCGCTGAACCGCTCCACAGGCTGCTAGACAAACAGTCAACATGGGCCTGGACGGCCACCCATGATCAGAGCTTCAAGGCCCTGAAGGCATTGCTGTCGGACAAGTCCACAGTAACCCATTTCATCGAGTCCAAGCCCATTTATATCGCCTGCGATGCATCCCCTTATGGTGTGGGCGCTGTCCTAAGCCACCTTGAGCCCTACGGGGCACAAGTCCCCATAGCATACTATTCTAGGACACTGTCTGGAGCAGAAAGAAACTACGCCCAAATAGACAAAGAAGCCCTGGCAATCGTGGCAGGAATCAAGAAATTCCACGATTACTTATATGGCAGGGAGTTCACTGTCTTCATGGACCACAAACCACTCCTGGGCCTGTTCACCACAGACAGGCAAACCCCCCAGATTCTGTCCCCCAGGATGCTCCGGTGGTCCATCTTCCTTGCAGCATACAATTGCAAGCTGGTACACAAGCCAGGGAAGGAGATGGGCCATGCAGACGGTCTAAGTAGGCTCCCCCTAGACACACACGACCCAGACCCAGCACCAGCCACACAGATCCTAGCCCTGCAGGAACTACCTGAGTGCCCACTTCTTGCCAAGGACATTGCCAGCCACACAGCCACAGACAACATCATGGGCAGGGTGCACTCATGGGTTTGCACAGGGTGGCAGGACAAATCCCCGGGACCAGAGTTTCAGGCCTATTTCATTAGACGCGATGAAATCTCCACACACAAAGGGTGCCTCCTTTGGGGTAGCAGGGTCATCATTCCACCCGCACTACGCGCCAGGGTATTGGACTCCTTACACGAAGGGCACCCGGGGGTGGTCAGGATGAAGGCACTGGCTAGGAGCTACCTCTGGTGGCCCGGGTTGGACAAGGAGGTTGAGGATCGGGTCAAGGCCTGTTATACATGCCAGAGATCCAGGCCAGAAGTGCCACATGCACCAGTACACCGGTGGGAGGCCACACACACGCCATGGTCCCACATTCACATTGACTATGCGGGGCCATTCCAGGGTCAACTATTTTTAGTAGTGGTGGACAGTCACTCCAAGTGGTTAGAGGTAGTCCCTGTCCCCAACATGACCTCGGGGAGGACAATCCAGGTGCTCAGAGCTCTCTTTGCCACACACGGCCTCCCCGACGTAATTGTGTCTGATAATGGGTCTCAGTTTACTGCTGCTGATTTCCAGGCGTTCTTGAAGGCGAACTGAATTAGGCACGCCACCTCTGCACCTTTCCATCCATCTACCAACGGGCAGGCCGAACGGATGGTAAGGACGACCAAAGACGCACTCCGGCGCATCATCAGCGGGGACTGGCACCACAGACTGGCCAAATTTTTACTAGCCCAACACACAACACCATGCGTGGCTACCGGCAAGAGCCCAGCAGAACTGCGATGGGGACGGCGCCTCATCACCAAGCTGGACCGCCTACACCCAGACCGGGTAGCAGCCGAAACCGGTAGGGCAACATCACCATCATCACCATCATCACCATCACCACCATCACCACTACCATCACCATTGCCATCATCACCCACACACGGGGTCCTCAACCTGGGGGACCTGGTCTGGGCAAGGAACTATGGGGCTGGACATCCTTGGGTTCCGGGGACAGTGGTTGGGAAAACAGGACCCCTTTCGTACATTGTAGGGGTGGAGGGGGACAGATGCATAAGGCGACACATCGATCAGCTCAGAGGAAGAGTCCCTGAGCACGTCACACACGCCCCTGAGCGCGTCACACACGTCCCTGAACTCAACGCTCACGATCAACAGAAGGACCACACTCCAGGAGGGGTCAACCCAGCTGAGGACATCACAGGGCAGGGACCAGAGGAGGAGGACTTCCTGATGCTGGCTCCTTGCAGCCCTGCACAAAGGCCTCAGGAACCCACGGTCCAAGCCCAGGGACCAAGCACACCCAGACGATCCACCCGTCCACACAGGACACCAGCCTACCTGTCGGACTATGTGTGCAAGTGACCCTCACACAAGGACACCACTGTTTTTTTTATATATATACTCATAGTTATAGTAGTTGCATGTTGTTGTTATGTGGGTCTTCTCTAAGGGGGGAGGGGTGTTATGTATGCAGGAATCTGCATAGCAACAGCCATCAGGGGGCGTTGGCCTGGACAGTTTCGGTGGGAAACCTAGGGCCAACCCCATTGGCTGTTAGCTTACCTGGCCAGGTATATAAGGAGGCCAGGTAGCCCTCATTCCTCAGTTCACTTCCCCTTCCAATAAAGAGCTGAACTCACACACCGGCTGGCGTCTCTCTTGCGTCGGACCCACTACACAATACCCATGTTAAAGGAAGTCATTCTGACATTCAGTGAAAAAGAGGAAGAGGGATTAGTTGATACAGGAGCCATTAAGGATAAGGAAGGGAAATGGGAGCTCCCTGATGGGCATCAGATGTTGAACAAGCCATTGACCAGAGGTTAAAATAAAAAAGTAAAATAAATTAAAACTTTTACTTTTGGAGGAGCTCTTTACAGCCTTTGCTGCCTGTCCACTATCTTGGCTCCTCCCCCACAAGATTTCCTCATCCGACCAGAGAGGTATTAAATACCCTCCATGAGGGAACCATTGGGGGGGTCTTAGGCATTGGTGGATCTGTTCTTAAGCAAGTATGGTTGTAAGGGAATATATACTATAGCTAAGCAGGTAATAGATAATGTAGGAAGATAAATAAGCAAGCTCTCAGAAAAACAGCTCAGAGAGGAAGGCCTCCTGCTTTAAGACCAATTGGTCTTACATATAGACCATATGACTTATATCAATAGTGACCAAGGGACACATTTTACCTCGAGGGTCCTGAAAGGGGTGATGGATGCATTGAGAATAAAATGGGATCATCACACCCTCTTGAACCTTAAATCTTCTGGGAAGGTGGAGAGGGCTAATAGATTGATTAAAGAAAAAAATGACAAAATTAATGCTAAAATAAAAATTACCATGGATAAACTGCCTCCCTTTGGCCCTGCTGAGATTAAAGACTAAACCAAGGAAAGACGTAGGTTTATCACCTTATGAAATGTTCTTTGGAGTACCATACCTGCAAGGCGATCAAACCGGTCAGTCCTAGAGGAGATCAACCCTGACTGCTCTTTAGAAGGCCAGATCCTGAAGCTAAAACTCAAATACTTTGGCCACCTAATGAGAAGGAAGGACTCACTGGAGAAGAGCCTAATACTGGGAAAGATTGAGGGCAATAGAAGAAGGGGACGACAGAGAATGAGGTGGCTGGGTGGAGTCACTGAAGCAGTAGGCGTGAGCTTAGATGGACTCCAGAAGATGGTAGAGGACAGGAAGGCCTGGAGGAACATTGTCCATAGGGTCGCGATGGGTCGGACACGACTTCGCAACTAACAACAACAACCACAACCTGGGAGGGTTAGAAAAGAAAAAAGGGATAGAATTAAAAGATACAGTGATCTGTCCAGACAAAAAGACTCATGGCACAAACACCACTGCTGGAATTCGTAGTACACCAATTCCAACCTGGTGATTGGGTCCTAATAAAAATGTGGGGAGTGGAGAAGCTGCAACCAAAGTGGGAAGGGCCATACCAAGTGTTGTTAAACACTGAGACAGCTGTTTGAACAAAAGAGAAAGGGTAGACTCATCATACCTGTGTGAAGGCTGATGCACAAACATCTAAGGGGTGGAGGGTTGAACAGATCCATTGAAGCTAAAAGCTACCAGAAACTAAATGCAACCACCAGTTGAAGTATTGATCAGGCTAGTGTTAGCAGAATTAGTGTCCTTGGTTTGGTTGTTTGCTATGTTCTATTGCAGGGGTGAATGGATGCCTAGGCTTTTCTATGGAAAACCAAACACTGAAGAAATAAAACTAAACCTTCGAGCAACAGAACATCTACAGGATGTGCTAGTTCTATAATTATAGATGATGGTGCAACTGTTATCGTTAAACAGGAATATGATATAGTGTAATAATCATAAAAGATGTGGTGGGGAACAGGAATGTACGAATGACAGAAATATTGATCTGGATACTGTGGGTTTGGGTCCAAACCCTTTGTGGAACAAGTCCACAGGTCAAAGTGCAATAGTTGCATTACCACCACCAAAAAGGGAAGGCAAATGACACAAATTTTAATTTATCATAGTTATTATGAGTGTACATGAATGAAAGGGAAGTGTACTCATAGCCAGACTATATACTCCACCTGTACCGAGAATTATATGACAACATGTTATGATCCAAGAGGGGAGGTTAAAGAGACTTATCTGGGGATCCAGATAAGTCTCTTTAACCTCCCCTCTTGGATCATAACATGTCAGCCTTTGGAGAAAGGAAGTTATTGAACTCCACAAAAATTATGAACCTTAACTTTCCACTGGACTTTACTATTGATGCATGTGGGGCAATTGATCATAATCTGAGAATACCAAAGTGTGGTTCCATGAGTTGGATTTGCACCCATACCCACAATGAGAAGTGCTTATGTATTCAGCATAATTACCATCAGGGGAATTGGGATTCAGTATCCCCATGTTATAACCCAAGCAAGTGTATAGGGTGGGGATGTGTGTCTTAGAGCATGTCCAATTATAGAGATAAGCAAGAATGGCTGTTAACCATAAGAAAAGGAATACCTTGCTCGAACTGCAATCCAATGCTCAATTTCACCAAATTTAGTGAATGGGAAAGTTGTTAATGACAGAAAGATTTTACAGGAGTTCAGATTGGGAACAGATGGTGCTGGCTCTGACCCAGTCACTCTCATTATGATAAAAGTAGTAAAAATAGAAGAACAGAGTAAGCAACATAAACTGTTCCATTCTTTCTATGAAGAGTTGGAAACCAAGACTGAAATACCAGCCATCACCAAAAATTTATTCATTGATTTGGCTGAAAGAATAGTAGCCTCCTTGAATGCAACTAACTGCTTTGTGTGTGGAGGAACTAATATGGGTGAACAATAGCCCTGGGAAGCTTGAGAGTTAAATCTCAGCAGTGTAGCCAGGATGAATTTAACTTGGTCATCACAAGATAGAGATCACACAAACCTCTATAATAGATAAAGTGTGCTTTATCCAAGAAGAATCAAACCAATTCAATCAATCAGTAGGCCAATTGGCATGTGAACAGGGATTCCAGATAAATGACACAGCTCTCAGCTGGTGGAGTGGCAGTAATATGAGTGAACCCTTCAACCCCTTTACAAATGTAATCAACCTTAAAGAAATATGGAATCAACCTGGAAACATTTCTCTAGAGTGGAAAGTGCTGGATGGAATGTATTGGATCTGTAGCAGATATGCCTATGAAAAACTTCCCAAAAATGGAATGGAGCATGTGTTTTGGGCACAACTAAACCTAGCTTCTTCCTTCTTCCAATAAAACACAAGGGGAGAAGTTAGGCATATCAGTTTATGATGAAATTGGACTCAGGGAAAAACAATCAGTACAGATGTCAGGTCCAAAACAATGGCATGATGAAGAATGGTTTCCTGAAAGAATTATACAGGTATATGGGCCAGCCACTTGGGCTGAAGAAGAGACGTATGGATATAAATGTCCTATATATATGTTAAATAGGATAATAAAACTTCAAGCAGTGTTAGAAATTATTACTAATGAGACAGCTATAGCTTTGAACTTACTCGCTAAACAAAATACTCAACTTAGGACAGCAGTACATCAGAACAGTTTAGCTTTAGATTACTTATTGGCTCAAGAAGCAGGAGTGTGTGGTAAATTTAATCTGACCAATTGTTGCTTACAAATAGGTGATCAAGGGAAAGCAATTGAAGAAATCACTACTAAAATAAGAAAAATAGCTCATGTGCCAGTTCAGACTTGGATAGGAATTGTGGATACTTCTTGATGGTCCCAATTAATAGAAGGAGGAGGGTCAAAATGGGGAATAATATTATTATTGTTCAAAGGAGAAATATTGATTCTCCCTTGTATTCTACCCTTGATGGTCAAAATAATACAATATACAATCAAATGAATACAAGTAACCTTGGTTCAAAGGAAAGATAAGAATGGAGAAAAGATTCTAATATTAAAGGTGGATAAGTTAACCTCTAAAAGTAGAGATGAGTATTGCGAAAACTTTGAATTGATTAATGAAGACATATGAATAAAGAATTTTTTAATGTAAATAGAGAAGAGGTGGAATTGAAGGGAATATAATTTTTAATTAAAAATTCTTTAATGAAAGCCTAATTAAATGTCACATAGCCTTAGATTCTAAAAAGGCAGGGAACTTGTTGTCAGGCAGAAAACCTGTCGTCAAGTTAGGTGGTCAGAAATCATGTGATCAAAGTGGGCCTATCAACTGGATTCATGGAGGAGGGATGTGGTGTGTCATCAGGATCTGGAGGCATTTAAACCCTTGCCAATTTTGATCATGTGTGGCTTCTCGATTGTGTTAATAGAAGTCCACCAGCCTTTGCAAACACTTTTAAATAAAATTTTCTTTCAGTGACCTCCAACTCTCCTTTTGACTTTAATTTTATCCCAGACAATATCATCCTCCAAAACATAGATTGGCTCCTAGCCTTAGATTATCCACTAGCCTTTTGGCCTTTAGGAAGGGCCTTAAAATAGGCTGGATTATTGTGCCAGGACATTTGATAGTAAAAGTGAGCCATTTCAAACCTTGTACTGAATGAAATGTCTGGTTGTATTTACCTGCTAACTACCATTATATTTGGATTTAATTGATATTTTAATGGTTGTCAGGTATAAACAACCAGATCCACACATGAAGAATACAATTATTTGATTATGTCTTATGCTTCTTCTTAATCTGATGGTTTGCACCTTGGTGGAATTGAGCTTTAATGACATTCAAGGTGGGAGTCAGATTTCACCCTCTTGTGCCCACACAAGGACTCTAGACTATTTCTCCACTTGACTCCTCTGGCAGTCTATCCCCAACATGATGGCTTTAATATGGATTTATGTTGCAGTTGTTTAAATGTTTATTTTATTCTTGTTTTTAACTGAGGTGAGCCACTTGTGACATGGATCACTTTATAAATTTAATACATAAATAAATAAGGCTTACTACAAGAAAACAAAACTTGCAAGAAAACAAACTGTTAATCATAATTTAGCATTGAAGGTATATTTCTGCTACTTAAATTGAAAACCACTTGAAACTGTTTGGTGCCATGATAGTCTCTTTAAATAATTATGAAATCTCATTATTGGTCATATAGCTAAAGAACTGTTATATTTTTATAAAGTTACAATTTATGGGGAGTATGGGCTGCTTGCTTAGGTCCTCCTTATAATAATATTTGTAATAAGATTCAGAAAGATGTCATGGAGAAGGAAGAGTGTCAAAAAGTCATAATAGGTTTAGAGTCCCTTTATGGTCAACCAAATTCAGGAAGAAGCTAATGTGACTCTCTACTAGTGTCCAGGAAGCTGTAAATTTGAGAAGACATCCATTAGAAAATGAAAAATCTGCCTAAAGAAAAGAACTGGAGGAAAAGTAAGATAAGCATATGGCAAAGAATATTAACAAAAATAAGATCTTTAAATATATTTGAAAAAAACCAACCAGGAAAGCAGCTGGGAATTACCACAAAATAATATGGAAAGTGATGTTCCTTGAAGATAGAAGATTGCAGATAAATTGAATAAATTCTTTTTCTCTCTCTTTACTATGAACATTTAGGATAGTTCTGAGTTTGCATTGACTTTCTTAAGGAAATAAGTAAAGAAAATTGACCCCCCAAATTATTCTAACATATGTTGAGAGCAGTGATTTTGAAATTCATGTTTTAGCCTTCATAAATTTCAATACTTGTACAGAACTTTTACAATGGTTTTATTCTGGAAAAAGTATTTAGACACATGCTGAGCTAATATTGCAGAGCATATCAAAAACTGTTGTAATAGATAGCTTGTCACTTTTCAATTGATATGAATATATAATTGTGTGTTAATTGTGTTCAATTATATTTCTTCAAAACCTTTATTGATATTCTAGAAAAGTATTATTAGATTTGTTTTAAGGACTTTCCTTGTCAATAATTTCTTTCACAAAATGTTAACGAGTTCTTCAGCAACCATAACAAAATCTACTTTATGACTTTATGGCTAGCATAATAATGATTATTAGAGCTATGAATCATTTATAGTTGGCAGACAGTCTACAATCATGGTAATATTTCTTGTGACTCAGGGTGATATTGTGAAATCAGCAGCAAAAATTGTTTTATAGTGGATGAAATATTGAAAATGAAGGCTAAATGTCAACAACTCTTATTTATTAGATACAAAATTCAGTGTATAATAGGATTATACAAAACTGGCACACGTAATAATTTTTTACTCATGGAATGGTGAGATCTTTGCAGAGTTTCCTTAAAGATGGATTGTTTATCAGCTTTCCTGAATAAGATACAGAAAAATAGTCAGCTTTTCTGGATAAAATATTCTTATTTTGCTTTTTTTAAAGAAATGCGTCATATAGCAATTATTCTGGGATTCCTTCCCATTCTCATACTTTTCTTTTAATTATCATGTAATAATGAGCACAGATAATTAAACCTAATAGGATTATAACCACAGTGAAGTCACTGAAGTAAAAAAGAAATCCTATAAAGAGAAAGAGGGAGGGAGAAGAAGAGAGAGAGAGAGAACTTTCAGGGAAATTCTTGGTGAAGAAGTATAAGTTGAATAGCTTGTTGAAAATTGAATCTTACATGCCAAGTGTATGTTTCACTGCACTCAATGGAACTGTAGAAAGAAAAATCTTCATCATGGTCCAGTCCAAGCTGGGAATAAACAAAATGGAGACTGCTTTAGAAAGAAGGCTGTAGTTTATTGAAGAGCAGAACCACAAGACATGGGGCTCTGGAGCAGCTGACCACATGTTGCTGGGAGTGATACGTTTTTATACCTTCTTGGGCTTTTGTGTTTGGAGTTGTTCCAGTTTGAGGCTTTGTATTTCCTGTGTCTTGTACTTTGACCTGAGTCTGAGTGTGCCCTTTTGGTATTCTGATGGTGGTGGGTTAATCCTATTATGTCCCAAAGGTCACATCCTGCTTCCTTGGGGCTGTGGCTGATGACTATGTCCTGTGTTGGATTTTTTGGGTGAGGGTTGCTGGTTCTAATTCTATCACTCTGCTATTGTTACCTCTCAGTTTTGCTACAAGGGATTTCAAAATATCCTGTCTTGAATGGGCTTCTGCCTGGTGGTATTTGCTCATGAATGGGGCTGAATGGGATTATCAAATCTGCATGTCTAAAAGGTGGTTTCCTGAGTTTCTAATGGGGGCTATGAAGAAAAACTGAGCCTGCTTCTATGCCTTTAAGATCCTTTGGGGAAATAAAATATTCTGCCTTTTTAATATTCCCCAAAATATTTCTTTCTGGGGTGGGGGACTGACTTCACACAGAACCAATTTCCTGGATATGTAAGGCTGCAATAATTGATTTCAGTGGAACTGACTACTCAGCAAAAAATGATAAAATTGTTCTATAAGGTGAATTCATTTGCTTATTCATACAATTATATCTCTTCCTTTTATCTGGAGGGTGCAGTAAAACAATGCTGTTAAATAAAACAATAGTCAGGAAGAAATATCTGTGCTTACTTTAAGTATCTTTGTCTTGAAATCCTGTTAATAAGAGCTTCAAAACAGTATAAAATATTTGTAAGTTTCAAAAAAATATAGAAGGATTAGGGTTTTATTTCTCATAGAACGCTCAGAATGGCATTCCGGCACCTTTTTTTTTTTTGCAAAAAAAAAGCAGCTCCCTCTATTGGCTTTAGGAGTAGGCAATCTTGGCTTTTTTTTATGACTCGTGGACTTCAACTTCCAGAAATCCTGAGCCAGCCACGCTGAGGATAAAGAGAGAGGTTTCAAAGCTGAGCCATGCTGGCTCAGGAATTCTGGGAGTTGAAGTCCTTGAGTCATAAAAGAGCCAAGGTTGCTTACCCTGCACTAGAGGAAGACATTAAAATTATTTACAAGGTTACTTCTTTAGGAACTTAACTTTAAGAATTTAAAACAGCTAATTCAGGTATGATAAAGTGGGCACAAAACATACAGGAAGCAATTCCGTTGGATACTTGGGAGGTAATCTGGGTTAGAAATGTTAAATTTACTCAGGCTCAAAATTTAAGAGAAAATTTTTATAAAATGTTTTATAGATGGCATTTGGATCCTAAAAAGTTGTCTAACATGTATCCTAACCTACAGTCTAAATGCTGGAGATGCGGTAGTTTAGATGCTACCTATTTTCATATGTGGTGGACTTGCAGAAATATAAAAGCTTTTTGGATTAAAATTTGGTGGAACAGTCAAAAGATTTTTAAGAGAAAGATAAAGGTTTCTCCACAATTGTTTTTATTGGGTATTGTTGTAGATTGTGATACTAAAGAAATTAATCTGATGTTGAACTTGATAACAGCAGCACGGTTACTGGTGGGACAATATTGGAAGAAGGATAGTTTGCCTTCTATAGAAGAATGGGTACTTAAGGTATCGAATCTTGCAGAAATGTCTAAGATTTCTGCTTATTTGAAGGATCATTCGCAAGAAAGATATATTTCAGTTTGGAGGAGATGGATAGATTATATTCAGAATAAATATGGGACTAAAAAGTTCGATTTAGCTTATGAGTAGATTTTAGATTTTTATTAACTTTAGTATTAGTATTGATTATATTTTTAAGTTATTGTTATTATGTTTTTAATAATTTGAATGTATCAATGTTAAAGGGGAGTTAAAGCACATTATGAATTTGGTTAATTTTATAATGGATAATTTTAGTTAGAATATGATTATTATATTTATGACCCTGTATTCAGCTCTGGGAAGTGGGGGGAGGGGGGTTGGGGTGGGTGGGTTTTGGGGATGTTTTGTAAAAAAAAAATTGTAAAACTCTTTAATAAAAAAACCCAACAGGAAAGAACCTCACATTTTTCATCTGCTTCTCTCTTTTGGAAGGTAAAATTAGATAACAAAATAATCTATTTCCTATGTTAACATCTCTGCAATGAAATCAATAAAGGTAACAGGAAAGAAATGAGAAACAGTTTCTTCAATGTAATATGTCTAATTCAGCTGATGCTAGAAAAAAATAGTATCTTTTGTACATATTTGAAATCTATTTTGAATCTAACCATCTATTACAACTAAACCACTTTAAATTAAACAATTCTTAAGAATGAAATATTCTTAATTTGGACTTTACTTTTACTGTTTGGACTGTTGTGTGTTTTGAAAAATAGATTATTTAGAATCTAGTTATGTTGCACTTCAGTCTTTAAAAAATTAACCTAGTATATACATAACAATATATGATGTTTTCCATGGTGAGCTTAACATCAATAACAACATTTATTTAAAAAGTTCAAATAATTTCTGGTGGTATTATCTGTACATTAAATTTTGTTTAGTCACAATCTTTCACTTTTCACATTCTGGACAAGCAGTGGCCATGTATCCTAGCAAAAGATGTTACATATGTGCATAAGTGTAGTCAGTAGCATATGCATTTTTAAGAATATCAAACATGAAAAGAAACAAAAATAAGTCCAAAATATGTGTATTACATCCAGAAATGCCAACTTTGCAACCAATATTTCTCATCCATAACTATGGCACCCTAAGGATACCTGCATACATGCAAATGCTTCTCTGGGATCAGTAACACAGCAGGGATTGCTTTTTCCTTCCAGTAACAGATTGCTGGGATATACCAAACATGGCCTTGAGAATTCAAATGTTTATTACAAATTTTTCTGTATATGGTTGGAAAGAGGCTGTTTGGCGCCAGAAACCACTACCACGAGGAACACAGCTCTGGGTTGGGGTTCGGAGCAGCTCCGGGTGGGGGCTCAGCAAGGGCCGCAGCATGGCAACTGCAGGGAGGGGAATCCCCGCAGCATGTGGCTCCGAGCCGCAGGGGCAGTGGTGCAAAGGACGGGCAGTGACACCATAGCAAGACACCGGCATCGGTCCCAGTGACAGCACCTCTGAGTTCCAGCACCTTTTTTTTTTTTTTAGGAGAAAGCACTGAGAAGGACCCACATTAAAAGATAGCCTTCTGAAATTTTGCCAGTTCAACTTGGAAGTTTACCAAGCTCAGTGAAAATGATGCAGATCATTTTATTATTTTATCAGGAAGTGATCAAAAGGTGTGGCCAACAATAGTTTCGTGGCTTGTGATAACAGATGGATGAACAGATGAAAAACAATTTTTACTTTTTAATATTTGTTCAGAAGAACAGATATCAACAAGTACACTTTGTCATGCAAGCTAAAACTGCTGAAAATCCCAATTTACATTGTGACTGATGGATTAAGGCAGGAACTGCTTATAGTTACTTCAGTCCCCACTAGTAAGATCTCATATCACCCTCTGAATTAAACCAGTTTATTGTTGCAGTGTGCTAAAAGAGAAAAAAAACAATCTTCTTCTGTTTGCAGTGAAACAGCTAAAGTGTTTATGGGCACATTGTCTTCCCTCCTGGCTTCTAGGTTTAAATTAATCTTTCCTCACTTTTTTCTAACATTATCAGCTATATATCTTGGCACCTTTGAATCTTCCATTCATAGCAAAGGGGTTTGCATTTCTTCAGTTTTTCATGATCCAGGCAAATTACTATATTTCTATTATCTTCTCTTATTGGAATCATCATTATTATTATTGGGATCAAGGAGAGAAGCGAACTGGAATTAAGGAGAAACTTCCTTACAATGAGAACAATTCCAGTGGAACAGCTTGCTTTCCAAAGTTGTAGGTGCTTCATCACTGGAGGTTTTTAAGAAGAGACAGTCACTTGTCTGAAATAGTATGAGGTCCCTTGTTTGAGCAAGGTGTTGTGTAGAAGACCTCCAAGCTCTCTTCCAGCTAGTCTGATTAGTTGATTGATTATTATTACTCTGTTATTTTACATGTATGCTGAGAGCTTATGCACCCAAGACAAATGTCCTTGTGTGTCTAATCACACTTGGTCAAATAAAGTATTCTATTCTATTCTATTCTATTCTATTCTATTCTATTCTATTCTATTCTATTCTATTCTATTCTATTCTATTCTATTCCATTCCATTCCATTCCATTCCATTCCATTCCATTCCATTCCATTCCATTCTATTCTATTCTATTTTCTATTCTATATAAAAATGGGGTGGATAGATGGTAGAACTGGAGCTATTTTCTCCATTCTTTAGACTGTTGAAACAGTTTGGTTGAGACACTGTTCCTGGCATTTTAAAGTTAGTGACAATACAATAAATAAAATTGCAAATCAGCTCCTAACTGCTTTTGAGGAATTAGGGAATGAAGATTAGATGAAATGCAAATAGCTTTTATACACACACATCTATATGCTAAGTGATTTGGGGAGCAAGGACTTACGATTCTTTAGTTTTGGTTAGCGTTTTAATGGTTCTCTTAGTGCTGATGGATTGGTACAATTCTCACTCCAAGATAATCCTTTTTTAAATCACACCAAATGGTTTTGAAGATACTTGACAAAAAGTGTGGTCTGATTGAAATCTAATGCCTGACAGGTATAAGCAGAAAATTATTCCTAAAGAAAGAAATAATATTAAATTGATGACAGCTGGATAGAACTGTGCAGCTACTAAAAAAATAAACATTCCTTCTGGGAAAAAAACCATGTAAATCTTATTTTATTTGGCGTTCAATTCAGATTTGATGCATGGGTATAGTCTGAGGACAAATCTTAACATCAACGCAGGTACCATATGTGAATCTGTGTACATATGTAAAGCTGGGGTTTAGCACACATTGCTAAAAGACTTGGAAAAAAATTTAAAAAGGAAAGGGAAAATGGAGTAGATTTCAATGATTTTCATCTTGGTCATAACCTTTCAATTATTTTTCCTCAAAAAAATCAAGCTTTGATTCTGAAGATGTTTAGACAACTTGAGGTTAAAATGAAATGCTTGTATGTAGGAGTAATTAACAATTTTACTGGAAAGGAAAACAAAAAACTCTTATGCATTATAAATAAAAATGCAGTGATAATTTCAATGTTATTAAATAGCCAAATCCAACCATATTTTGCACAAACAACTAATCAGTTTATTATAGACAATTTGCCAACAACAAGGTTTTTTTTTGCATTGGATAACATATTGATGTTTTGTACATACTTTAGGAATAGTTATAAAAATGACCATTTTTCTTTAGTTAGGTGGCAGTTCAGATTTTTGTTTGCGGGAATGTGAAATGGCTTGCTTTCAGAAGCTGTGGGTACTCCATCATTGGAGGTTTTTAAGAAGAGACTGGACAATCATTTGTCTGAAATGGTATAGGGTCTTTTGCTTGAGCAGGGTTTGGACCATAAGGCCTTCAAGGGCCTATTCTATTTCTATTTCTGGTTATAATTTATGACAACTAGAATGACTATGCTATCCTCATTCCATGTCCACTAGAGGTCATCCAGCAGTTTCCTTTCTAATTCTATCTAAATCAACCATAAAAAGTAAAGGTAAAGGTTCCCCCGCACATGCGTGCTAGTCGTTTCCAACTCTAGGGGCCGGTGCTCATCTCCGTTTCAAAGCCGAAGAGCCAGCGCTTCTCCAAGGACATCTCTGTGGTCATGTGGCCGGCATGACTAGATGCCAAAGGCGCACGGAACACTGTTACCTTCGCACCGTAGTGTTCCCTATTTTTCTACTTGCATTTTTACGTGCTTTCGAACTGCTAGGTTGGCAGAAGCTGGGATGAGTAACAGGCGCTCACTCTGTTACGCAGCACTCGGGATTCAACCCACCGCAGTATCCTAGTGCGGTGTCTCAGGGGGTTGGGAGTGGGAGGCACTGTTTTAAAGTGGTTCTCCTCCTACCTCCTGGGCCGCTCGCAGTCGGTGTTGACAGGAGGGCAGAGGTTGGCTCCGAGGTCTCTTGTTTGTGGAGTTCCTCAGGGGTCGGTCCTCTCCCCCCTCCTGTTCAACATCTATATGAAGCCGCTGGGGGGGCTCATTTGTGGTTTTGGGGTGGGGTATCATCAGTACGCTGATGATACCCAACTTTTTCTCTCCACCCCGAACCAACCCAGCGATGCCATCGACGTGATGTCCCGTTGCCTAGAGGCAGTCCGGGTTTGGATGGGGAGAAATAGGCTTCGACTCAATCCCGCCAAGACTGAGTGGCTGTGCATACCGGCATCTTGGATGAACCAGTTTTGTCCATCTTTAATTATGGGGGATGAGGTGTTACTCCCCGTTGATAGGGCTCGCAACCTGGGCGTCCTCCTGGATTCACGGCTCACTTTGGAAGATCATATAGGAGCCGTGACCAGGGGGGTGTTTGCCCAGGTTCACCTGGTGCACCAGTTGCGGCCCTATCTGGACCGAGATGCCCTACACACAATCACTCATGCACTCGTGACCTCCCAGTTAGACTACTGCAATGCTCTCTACATGGGGATGCCCTTGAGGACCACTCGGAGGCTTCAGCTGATGCAGAATGCGGCTGCGCGAGTTGTGATGGGAGTTTCCCGCCACTCCCATGTAACACCTCTTCTCTGTGAGCTGCATTGGCTTCCAGTTGCCCTCCGGGTGAGATTCAAGGTGCTGGTGATGACCTATAAAGCCCTAAATGGCATGGGTCCGGGTTATCTTAGGCAGCACCTGCTGCCAGCATCAATCTCCCATCGTCCTGTGCGCTCCCACAGGGAGGGCCTCCTTAGGGTGCCACCGGTCAGTGAGTGCCGGCAGGTTATCCCTGGGGAGAGGGCGTTCTCTGTGGGTGCGCCTGCCCTGTGGAACGACCTGCCTGTGGAACTCTGGACTGACCCCGACCTTCGTTCGTTTCTCCGGGACCTAAAAACCTGGTTGTTTGATTTAGCTGGCCTGGACTGAGGGGTTTTAAATTTTTAAATTTAAAATTAAATTTTAAATTTGGGCTAACGTTCTTTAATTCTATTTTAATTTTAACTGTATTCTAACTTTTGTACTGTTTTAACTGTTTTTAACTTTGCCCTGTAAAGCACCCTGAGTGCTTTGGGAATAGGGCGGTATAGAAATCTAATTAATAAATAAATAAACTGCCAATCTTCTGATCGACAAGCTCAGCATCCAAACCCACTGAGCCACCACGTCCCTTTCAACCATATCTGCTGTTAAATTTCTCGCCAGCAGAGTGCTTTAAGAAGCATTCACTCCATTCCATAAGACCCCAAACAGGTAACAAATCTTTACTTTCAGACTCAAACATTGAGAATAGTGGTCTTTCTCTACTTACATTAAGCAATAATCATAAAGAGCCACAACTAGATTTATAGAGATACATAAATGCAGGAATAATATGTTCACATAATACAGCTATTGAACTCCATGGAAATGAATCTTTGGCTTCCAGTCCTGAGAGGCTAGCTCGGAGAATGTAATTTATGTCACTCTGGTCCCCACAGGCAGGAAATGGTTCTTAAAAATATAATGCATTTTAAAACCCAAACATGCTCACATAATTTAACAAGCTTAGTTTCAAATACACTCCTGCTTAGTTGTGTTAAAAAACACATGGGAGGGGTTTTCTTTCTCTTTTCCTCTTGCCTGTTGATTGTCTTCAATTTCCTCATTAATTCTTCCCATCATGGTCTCCTTCACAACTGTGACAAGCTGTTTCTTGCATACTTGGTTTCTCTCTAAGGATTTCTGTCAAGCCAGTCCCTGTGTCTACATGTTTTTTGCTCTTTTATAACCTCCTTCCTAAACCAAGTTTCATTTTTTTTCTTTTATACTCTGATCTCCCTCCTCCTTTTTGAAAGCTGCAGCTCATTTTATTTTATTTATTACTTATTTATAACCCACCTTTATTATTTTTATAAATAACTCAAGGCAATGAACATAGCTAATACTCCTCTTTTCTCCACAACAAGAAGCCTGTGATATGGCTTCGGCTAAGAAAGTGTGACTGACTCAAAATCCCCCAACCAGATTTCAGGCGTAAAGTGGGACTAAAACTCACAAACTCCCAGTTTTTAGTTAGTGCCATAATTGCTGGATCGAACTGGCTCTTCCCTTGCAAGTTCTTCTCTCACAAGTTTTCTATTGTTAGGTAAGAACTTTTTAAAATTTCATTTCATAATGTCTTACCCTCTTTGGCTTTTGTTATCTACAGTATATATTCTTTTCTTTCTGTACGGCCTACAGCTAATTACTAGCCCTGGCCACCCACATTCCTAATACCCAAGCCATTTCTTTGTTTCTCATTGCAAACTACCAATTACTCATTTCCCCAATTTTATTGCAATCTGCAGGTTTATGAGACAAGGATGCAAAGGAACTTTCTATAATGACTTGGCCCTCACTATCCAGCTATGAATACCATAAACAACTTAATTTCAGTTTATCCATTATAATAGTTTAGCTATTATGGTAGTTGATCTTAGTAAAACTCCAAAACTATTTGGTTTTACCAAAGTCAAATAGAGGATATCAACTAATCAAGATCACATGAAGTATTAGTACTGCTTTATAAAACCCTAGTAAGATCACACCTTGAATACTGCAGCCAATTCTGGTCACCATGTCATAAAAAAGATGTAGAGAGTTTGGAGAAAATTCAAACAACTAAGATGATCAAAGACCTGGAGACTAAAACATACGAAGAACGGCTACGGAATTTGGGTTTGGCTAGTCTAAAGAAAAGAAGAATTAGGGGAGACATGATAGCAGTATTCCAGTATTTGTGGGGCTGGCACAAAGAAGAGGGGGGTCACGTTATTCACTAAAGCAGCAGAGGGCAGGATAATAGTTGGACAATGGTTGGAAACTGATTAAAGAGAGAAGCAACCTGGAATTAAGGAGAAACTTCCTGACAGTGAGGACAGTTAACCAGAGTAACAGCTTGCCTCCAGAAATCATGGGCACTCCATCACTGGAGATTTTTAAGAAGAGGCTGGACAGTTAGTTATCTGAGATGGTATAGGTCCTCCTGCTTGTGTAGGGGGCTGGAGTAGCTCTATTCTATTTAATTCTAATTTGGTGTCCCCATCCACAAAAGAATCAAGAAATCAAATAGCTGCTGAAAGCATCAAGTTCATAAAAATAAAAGTAGGAACAAAATTACATATAACAAAATAATCTGGAAGAAGATCCACTTTTTCCCATTCTATTTGGTGTTCCCTAAATATTTTATGACTTAAAATATTTCAAATTCAATTCTATTCTATTATTTTTTTCACATGTTCTATCAATATGTCCCAAAGTTCATTATATAGCCTTCCTCTGATATTACACATGTTAACTTTTTCAATATTCTATCAAAACAAAATTCTACAGCAAAACCTTTATAGCCAAGATTGAATATTTAAACTTGTTTTTGGAACTAGCCTGCAAATTGTATAGATAACCTTTATACAACTTTGTAACCTCAAGGTTGACACTAAACTGGGGCTCCTGTAGTAATGCAGTGGTTAAATAAATTTTCTGATAAGAACTGAAGGACCTCCTACATATAGATCTGCAAGTTGTCAACATATGAAACTAAAATGTAATAATTTTTATATTTATAGTACTGTGCTATGTTTGCAGGATTAAATTAATATGCAGCATTCCCTCCTTCCAACGATATCTATCTTTTACTTAATTTACACAGTGAGATGGTGGTAGTAGAAATGTCTCTGCTCACCAAAGAGATTCTCATTTCAAAGATACAAGCCTCTTTAGCTGGACAGAGGGCTATTTCCCCTCCTGACTGTATGCTGGCATAGCCTAGGATAGAGAGGCCAAATAGCTAGCAAATGATAACTTAGATCCTTTTTGGCAGGCAGAACAAAATGGATTGCTCTGCTCTATGTTGTGTGAATCCTACAAGTGGTTGTCATTATCCAAGCCAATACTTCTTTGAGTGTGCTGCACAACCACAAACTGCTTAGTTGCTAGGCTGCATGGATTGTTGGGTCAAAGTGGTTTGCAGCTGTGCTAAATAAATATGGTTGCTTGTGGGATTGTGCCATGTAGCCCAGCAATGGAGTGGCCTGTTCTCCTTCCCTTTCCTAGCCTCAGGAGTTCAGAGACCTTTGGAAAGTAAGTGAGTAATTGATGACCAAAGTGGGGAGGAACATGTGGAACCTAGTAGGATTATAAAGCAGGCCCAGGGCCTACGGGGACCTGGCACAGCAGGATGGGGGAGATATAGGTGGGGGATGCACCACAGCACCTCTGGTAAGGACAAATGACTACAGACCAACTGTAACTTTGAAACAGGGTTATATGCAATTTTTAGGGTAGGAATGTTGTAACTTCAAAATAGTCATTAAATGATCAGTCATAACTTGAGGATTACCTGTACTATTACATCACAAACAACTGGATCATTAGTTATTAAGTAAATTTGTGAATGCCATGGTATACTTTCATATGTATCTCACCTTTTTATTCTGTGTATTTATCTTGGTAACCAGTAAAGGAACAAATACTCCCAAATTCAACAAAAGAGATCAAAACAAAGTAAACAAGCTAAATTCAAGGGTCCAAGTTGTAGAAGGTTCATCAGTCCAATCCAGTCCAAGTCCAGAGTCCCAGTCATGAGAATTCAAGTCAGGAGTCAAAGCATAGGTATTCTGTCTAAATGAAATGTTGCTAAAGGAGAGGATTGACTTTGCTGTTCTTAAATAGAAACTGCTCCAATGTTGCTCATTTGGAAGGGTGAGGCTCCTTTCTTGCAAAGAACCTTGCAGAGTGCCTTTATTTTGCTCTTCTCTCTGAACCTTGAATCCTTGTATTGGGAAGGAGAGGCAGCTCAAACTGCTGATATTCCGAGACTGTTGCATTAGCGCCTCCTGGTTAGTAGCAATGTGGTCTCCTCTGCCTGCAGCTGCTCAATCAGCAGTTCATCCAACAACTCTGGAACTGGCTACTCACTGTTGTTTTTTTCATCAGAATCAAAACTGGCCACAAGAGATGCAATTATACAAACTTTGAGATTTAACCTAGCAGGCTTTTCAGAATTGTGTATACTTTGGCCTTAGAACAGAAATAATTAGCATATGGGAATCTGTAGATATTCTTCTAAGCTTTTTATTTGAACATGTAAAGTCTATGTTAAAACATAATGTCAAATATATTGGTTTATATAATAACATTTCTTAAAACTAAGGAATAATTAAGAGGTTAATATAAAACAATATAATCTTTTCCTGTTCTGGGAGAGGAGAAAGAAGAAAATTCTTGTTTCAAAATCTAGTTTTAGCCACTAACTTAACACATGGAAGCACTTAGATAGATGATATACCATTCCAAAATTAGAGATCAATATATATTTCAAAATGTTATTTGACTGTTATGTTAATTAGCAAGTCCATAAAGTTGAACTCATAATCTTTCTTTTAAAAATCTGTATTTAACTTTTAAAGAACAATGTGTATTCTTTACTCTTTAAAGAGTTTGCTTATCCACAACTTTTTAAATGAAAACATACATTCACCTAGAATTTATTACTAGTCTTCTCATATTAATAAAATAAATATTCTTATAAATGAAGATGAATATATGCATTCCAGGATAATGTTGCAGAATTCAATCTGTGTTGGTTACCAGGACCAGAGGTTTAGTCTTCCTAGCTTTTGGACTTGTGCTGGACCCCATCCTCAGGGAACTTCTCTCTAGCAGAGTATGTGGTTTGGGCTATTCTGTGTGTAGTATTTATATGATGCCTAGTTGTGTGTGGTTTCTTAGTTGTTAGTTGGGGTGTTGGTGGTTGCCTATTAGGTTGTTTGGCTTTTGTTTCCTTGTGCTGCCAAGCCCTCACCTCATAAATACTTGATCAGATGGTGATAAATCAATACTCCTATTGACTGACGAGGGGGCCATTTCCCAATGACTTCAATCACTTCCCTGGCTGTTTTTGTACCTGCTCATCCAACACTCTTAATCAGTGGTTTTTTTCAAAAAAAAAAGTGCTGGAACTCTCATCTTGGTGGGCGCAGGGGTTGGGGCGGGGGGGGGGTGCTGCTGTGGTCACAGGTGCAAGGGGTGTTGGTGGTGGGCAGCCCCCCCGGGGCTGGAGCCGGCACTGCTGGTGCTGTGGGAGCAGTGGAGCCTATTCTATATGGCGCAGCTGCGCGGGGTGGGCAGCAGAGGCGGTGCAGGCCAGGCGATGCAGGGCGGCCACTTAGGCACACAGTGCAAGGTGACAGTGGCACAGGTCCAGCTCCAGGTGGGCCACCAGCCTGACTGACACCAGTGAGCACAAGGAAAGAGTGCACATGGACTCCGCAGAACCCACCTCCCACTCCTTGTCCTCTCTTACTTACCTAGTTGAGATGGTGTAGTTGGGCAGCAGGGAGGGATGCAAAGTTCCTGCCAACTCGCCTTTGCTGCAGACAACTTGCCGGTGCAACATTTGCCGGCCAGGTATTTTGGCACACTCAGCAGCAATTCCTATTGGTTTTCAAAAGCCAATAGGCTTTTGAAAGCCAATAGAGGGAGTAGCATAGCTTGTGCAAAAACCTTTTTTGTGTGCTAAAAAGTGTGCCAGAACGCCATTCTGAGTGTTCTATGAGAAAAAAAGCCCTGTTTTTATGTTTTAATCTTATGATTTTAAAAATATTGTAAGTTGCCCCAAACCTCGCCATGTGGATTGCATACAAATATTATATAATTGGTAAATAAAGGTAGAACATAAGTTAAATATACATCATATGATAATATGCTTCCCTACAAAGTCAATTCTTGCTCAATGACAGACCAAGGAGTTAACTCAGAAAGGCAAGAGGAAAATCTAGAAGAGGTGTGTGCAAATTGTAGAAGAGAAAGGCCCACACTGGTAAATTAAAAATCTTTGTGGTCTGCAAAGGAATGCTGGTGGGCTAATCAATGATTTGGTGATTAGAGGAGCATCTACAGTGTTGGAGTTCGTGGTCATGGTAAGCCATGGAGGCACTAGGCAACATGACTTTCAGGGCAGTGGTGGTGATTTTATTACTTTTTTTTTTTTAAAAAAGTCTGTGCTTTGTCCAAGGGTGCTTGGTAGGCTGCATGTACAGGCCTGGTCTAGAATTTATTTTGGAGCATTCAATTATTTAGAGGAGGCATGTCAAACTCATTTTGTTTGAGGCAATTTCTTATAAAAGAAAGAAACTCATTAATTTGTTTTAATAAAATAATTTAAATCAATTTTTCACTTGATTTCAAATTAAATGAATTATATTGGTTGACAATGAGATTTTTTTTGTAAATTGCCAAATGCAATAAACTGGTTTTAGGTATATGTGTGCACTAATTATTTTAACACCAATACATTTTAACAATATATTCTATTTGTAAATGAATGCAAACGCAAATTATACAATTATTTTGTGCAAAAATAAAACAAAATAACAGATTTAAGAGCTATTATCATTAGTTATCCTTAGATAAAAAATAATTCCATCATCCAAAACTTTGTTGTACTGTATTTAACGAACAGATGCTTTGGGATTAAAAAAAAAAGACTGACTACATTTGATTGTGTATCACCATGGCATTAAAACAAAATTCGAACAGTGTATGAAAAATAAAGGTTCCCTAAAAGTCTGCTGGCTATATCTATACATTTTCCTTGATAGCACTCTATTGCCTTCTTTTTAGCCTTTTTTTCAACTTCCCAGCTTAAAAAAGGCAAGGCAACAGGAGCTGAAAGTTACAGAGACTGTTTAAGCAGGTTGCTAAGCAACCTGTTCACACTCGGCCCTTCTTACTCTCCCACTTTTAAATTAGCCTATACGGATTGCATTTCCTTCGATTTGAGCCATCTGAAGGCCTGTCGCTGCGATGCATTCTGCTGCTCTGCAACCTGGCTGCCTGAGAAGAATTTGGGTCTCCGGAACAGTTTCCTTCAGCTTTGTGCAAAAAAAAAAAAGGTGCTAGAACGCCATTCTGAGCATTCTATGAGGAAAAAAAAGCCCTGGATATATCACATATGATTGAAGATTGTAATTAGTTGTGTGTGCACATTCAGCAAGTGTGGTGTATTTGTGCTGGCATTTCTAGGCCTCTTTCCAACCACATCCAGAAAAATTTGTAACAAACATTGGAATTCTTAAGGCCATGTTTGGTATTTCCCAGCAATCTGTTACTGGAAGGAAAAAGCAATCCCTGCTGCATTACTGATCCCAGAGAAGCATTTGCATGTATGCAGGTATCCTTAGGGTGCCATACTTATGGATGAGAAATATTGGTTGCAAAGTTGGCATTTCTGGATGTAATACAGATATTTTGGACTTATTGTTGTTTCTTTTCATGTTTGATATTTTTAAAAATGCATATGCTACTGACTACACTTATGCACATATGTAACATCTTTTGCTAGGATACATGACCACTGCTTTTCCAGAATGTGAAAAGTGAAAGATTGTGACTAAACAAAATTTTAATGTACAGATAATACCACCAGAAATTATTTGAGCCTTTTTAATAAATGTTGTTATTGATGTTAAGCTCACCATGGAAAACATCATATATTGTTATGTATATACTAGGTTAATTATTTAAAGACTGAAGTGCAACGTAACAAGATTCTAAATAATCTATTTTTCAAAACACACAACAGTCCAAACAATAAAAGTAAAGTCCAAATTAAGAATATTTCATTCTTAATAATTGTTTAATTTAAAGTGGTTTAGTTGTAATAGATGGTTAGATTCAAAATAGTTTTCAAGAGTATGTACAAAAGATACTTTTTTTCTAGCATCAGCTAAATTAGACATATTACATTGAGAAAAATGTTTCTTTCCTGTTGGCTTTTTTGAATTAGCTGGATGGCTTGCTTATGTAACCAGAAAGAATAAATACAAGTATTTCTTGTCTTTCGGGGCTGCTCTCATTTAGAGGAGCCCATCTTTTTGTTCAGCTGAATAAAGAGGTAAAGCTTGAAGGCAACTTCTGGTTTCCTGTATTTTTTACCAGCAAAACCTCAGAACCTGCATATCAGTCGCCTGTGGGCAAGTAAATATTCTTGTTAGAGGGGATGAAAAATCTAGTCAGCCTTGATATGATCACAAACAGAAGCTACTTGGAATCCATGCCAGCACAAGCTTAAGCCAAATCCTCTATGGTTCTAGACCAACCTTTCAAATGGGGGTCTTTCTGATGAGAGAACTCAGCTATTGACACAAATACCCTCTCGCTAGATTGAAGCATTTGATGGCTGCTTTTTCTTTACCAGAGCCTTGTATAATCTTACTTTCTCATTCATCCAAAATAACCCTATCTCAGTGTCCCTTTCTCAGGCATACTGTATCGGGTTTGCAAGAAGTAAAAACAAGCCAAAAACCAAGAAATCACACAAGTACAATATATTTGGAATATCCTCTGGAAGAAAAAAAAGCAGACAATAGTTCAAGAAGGATGTCTTAATTCCTTTTCTATACCTGGAGGCTGGGCAAAACTCCTAAGGTAAGTTATCTGAGAGGAAGGCAAGAGAAAGGCCTCTGGTGTATCCTAAGAGATTGGATGTGATTTGATTGCTGTCTAGGCTTTTATTCATACAATAGTTGTGCTCTTTCCTAAGGTTATCACATCATCACCAAGGCAACACTTTTTCTTCCAATATGTTGAGCTCATTTTTATAGGCAAAATGTCCTTCATTCTATAAAATGTGTCTATAAGGCCATCCTTTTGAGCAAAAAGATAAAATAAAAATTATTTTGGGGGAACAGTTTGACATTCAGAATCAAAGTTGTTTTGTAAGTAATTTAAATAGCCAGGAAGGAAGAAATGAAAAAAGGACCTAAAGATTGACCAAGACAAAACCAAGAAATCAAAAAACAAACAACTTCTCAAAAAAAAGTCTTCAGAAAAAATGGTTTTCCTTCCTCTTTCCATTCTAGGTCTTTAGAGACAATATCAGTGACCAATAACCAATCTTATTTTTGTTCTAACATAGATAACAAAAAACAAAGAGAGCAAAACTGGAATCAGAATGTATTGTATAAAACAGTGTGTGTAATTTGTGATATATCAAGCTGAATACAGATTAATAGCCAGTTATGGCTTAAAATAGGTAGAGACTAAATAAACATTCTGGATCTGTTTAGGATTGCAAACACTGGAGAAGTAGGAAGGGTCTGTGAAGTGTCTGGTAAAAAAATAAATAAGAATAATTTTGTCCATTAGCCAATTAATTTTCTTCTTCCACCAAGCAATATTTCCTAACCTAGGTATCTTTCAGATATCAGGATTTAATTTTTCAGAATACAACATGGGTGTGCTGGCTCAGTGGTTAAAGATGGTGAACTTGTCAACTGGAAAGCCCAGGTTCAAGAACTGAGCACTGCACACCAGGATGAGCTCCCATTACTTGCCCCAGCTCCTGCCCAATTAAAAAGCATGCAAATGCAAGAAGGTAAATAGCTACCACATCAGTGGGAAGGTAATAGCGTTACATGCACCTCAGTATATAGTCATGCTGGCCACATGACCATGGAAAGTGTCTTTGGACAACTCTGACTCCCTCAGCTAAGAAATGGAGATGAGCACCACCCTTTAGAGTTAGATACGACTGGACAAGGGAAACCTTTACCTAGGACCATTGCTAAGAATTGTGGAAATTAAAATCCACACAGTTGAGAGCAAGGCATCATTGGACATGCCAGTGTGAAATCCAAGCACATTTAAACATTTATTTGGGCCATACAGTCATTGAGAATGGATCTTAGATGAATCTTACTGAATATTTAGAATTTAAAGCGAATAGAATAGAATAGAATAGAATAGAATAGAATAGAATAGAATAGAATAGAATAGAATAGAATAGAATAGAATAGAATAGAATTGGAAGGAGCCTTGGAGGTTTTCTAGTTCAGCCCCCTGCTCAAGCAGAAGAACCTATACCATCTCAGACAAGTCTCTTCTTAAAAATCTCCAGTGACGGGAGTGCCCACAATTTCTGGAGGCAAGCTGTTCCACTGGTTAATTGTCCTCACTATCAGGAAGTTTCTCCTTAATTCCAGGTTGCTTCTCTCTTTGATCAGTTTCCAGCCATTGTTTCTTGTCCTTCCCTCTGCTGCTTTAGTGAATAACGTGACCCCCCTCTTATTTGTGCCAGCCCCACAAATACTGGAATACTGCTATCATGTCTCCCCTATTTCCTCTTAATCCAGGGGTAGGCAACCTTGGCTCTTTTATGACTAGTGGACTTCAACTCCCAGAATTCCTGAGCCAGCATAGCCAAGGTTGCCTACTCCTGGAGTAGCCAAACCCAAGTCCTGCAGCCATTCTTTGTATGTTTTAGTCTCCAGTCCTTTGATCATCTTAGTTGCTCTTCTCTGAATTTTTTCCAAACTCTCAACATCTTTTTTGTGATATGGTGACCAAAATTGGCTGCAGTATTTCAGATGTGGTCTTACTAGTCTTACTAAGACTATCTCAGATGGGTGGCACAGAAGCCCATAAATGTATAAATGAATATAAATGAAATATAATTCCTTTTATGAATACAAAGAAAAGGAAAAATAGCCTTTCTTAATCTGATGCTTTCCAAATGGGTTAGGGTGATAATCCCCCAATTTCCTAGGAAATGTGGGATTGTAAACCAGTAGTGATTGTAAGCCAGTAAGGTTATGGCAAAAATGGGCAAACCAACTCTATTGTTGGTGATGCATTTATCTCCCTCATGTGGTCCTCCAGCAACACGCACAGCCCAGCAGGTGCCATAACTCCTAATACAGGTAGTCCTCAACCAACAGCCATTCATTTAGTGACTGTTTGAAGTAACAAGGATACTAAAAAAAAGTGACTTACAATCAATAATTGCACTTATGACTACTGCAGCATCCCCTTGCTCCCATGATCAACTGGCATATATTTATGTCAGTTGTGGTGTTCCAGGGTGATATAATCCCCATTTGTTACCATCCTAACGAGTGTCTGAAACAAATTCAATGGGGGAATCTGAATTCACTTAATGATCATGTGATTAATTTAACTGTGGTGATTTGCTTAACAAAAACATGTCAAAAATATCATAAAATTGGACATGACTCATTTAACAACTGCTTTGTTTAGCAACAAAATTTCTGGTCCCAATTGTAGTCACAAGTCGAGGACTACCTGTACTTTGACAACTGTTGTATCTTCTTTCAAGATGTAAATGATTATAATAGCCTTGTTTTCCTTTCTTCAATCTCACAGAAAGAAGGCGAAGCATTCAAGGTTGAGTTTTTTCAGCCATTATGTTTTTCCTGAGTTTTAATCCTTCTCAGTCACTAGCTTGCCAGAGGCCCATCATTTCCAAAACCCTCAAGCCAGGATATCTGGCTTGAGATCCATTCTGCCTGTGTATATCCTCACCTACATATTTTTTTACAGTTGGGATCTATCTAGATGTTCTTTGGTGACCATAGCAACAGTAGGAAAAGCCTGCTCACTCCTGCTCATGTTCCCTCCTGCCAACAGTTTTGCCTTCTGAAGGAGCTATCTTGGATTAATTAATAAGGAGGTATAATGAAAAAAAGATACTTGTACTGTGATTGTATCATGATACATGGCTTTGAAGTACATAAATGTGAAAATTTCTATGGATAGGCTGAGATAATAATGTGTTTGTTTGAAAACGTGTTTCCGCCTCCTTCACTTATCTTCATGTTATTATACTAAGATCTTTGTTAACCTGGTACAAATTCATAGTATAAGCAGGGTGATTTAGATAGAACCCAACATTGAAGCATAGTAATAGTATATTTCCCAATAATTTGAATTTGCTTTATTTCATAACAGAGAATAACAATGGCAAGTAAGAAGAAAGAAATTCAGCTACAGGTATCTTGTTGTTCTGTTAGTTCAATTACCCAACTGTTCTTCAGATAAGCAAACAAATTGAGGAAATAATGTTTTCTGTATGTTTTTACTATAGGCAGTAATACTCAATCAAATACAATGGGATGAGATGCTGCTAAATAAAGGTCTAACAGGTACTTTTTCTATGTTTTTGTACTTCTTACATATTGCTTACATGATGTACTTTTGGCACATGTGTGTTTCACTTTGTGTACCAAATGCAAGCGATTTGCAAGTACATGCTTGTTATAAATTTGGAATGGAACCTCCCCTCCATCTTTGGTAATTTCAAATTGCTTAGCCCAGGGGCAGGCAACCTCGGCTCTTTTATGACTCATGGACTTCAACTCCCAGAATTGCTGAGCCAGCTCAGGGCTAGCCCATCCCTGCAGTTCCAGCCCTTTCAGTGCCAAAGAGAAATTTATGCCTGACACAAAGGGGAACTTTGCTAAACTTAATTATCAACAGAACTAGAACAAGGAAAGAAAGGCACTAGGTTTTTTTCCCCTGCATATCATTATTACAATCTCCTGGAATTGGTTATTTTAATTTTAAACAGATTAGATACAAATATATATATAGGAAAGCTCACATGTACTTTGCATGTCGAATATCTACTGTGCACCTAGAAGAAAAAAGATAGCAAAGTATAGGACAGGACAAAATAAAGCAAAATAAAATTCCTGAAGTCACAAGGGACATGTAACTTTAATATATTTGAATACTTTTTAAACATTTAAATCTAAATTCGCTGTCAACAAATGGCCTTTCTATGCTCCTAATTAGTTCTCTCTGCAACTTTGTCAATTTTCAGTTTTCCATCCCTTTAATACTGAGTGACTTCTATTAGAATTAAATTCAGAAACTCACGTAAGCTATTTCTGTGTAATTTTTCAAACTAACATGATGCTGCAGGAATTAAAATCTATAAATCATAAAGTTGCCAAAGTTGAAAAAATACTATTCTAGAACAACCTTAAGATGTATCAGATCTGTTAAATCTTTCTCATTGCTTATCTTGGAGAAAAATCAAGTGATATGATTGTAGGAAATTCTGGGAGTTGAAGTCTACATATCATAAAGTTGTGAAGGCTGAAAAACACCAAATTAAAGGCAAAAATAAGATAAAATTAAAATCAATTAACCTCAGCCAATTTTCTCTCACTAGAATTTTGTCTTTTGATCAGAATTTCTGGGGATATTTTTCTTTCTTTTTCCTTTTTTTTAAATTTCCAGGTTCTGCAGACTGAAAAAGTTTTAAAAACCCTGCTCTAGATATGTTGGATTATTTAGTCCACCATTTCCTGAGATATCCACTTTAAAAAGCAGGTATTCTGGATATAATAAAGCCAGAAACAGGTTTAACCTCCACTAAAATATGTATTGCTTTATGTTAAGGAGGAATTGTGCAATAAACAATTGCATTCATTAGAAGTCTGACAGTTATTAAGCCTAAAGCACTTGCTGATCTTTGGAACAGGGCTTTGAAGAATTGCAAATGCACCCTTTCTGTCCATTATTGATGTATGATTTTTTTTCTGGAAATCTTAATGTATGTATTATTTCAATTTGAGATCATATCCACATTTTATCCATGGATGAGAGTTCCAGCAAAGGAATCTGTATTGTTATTTTTTTAAAAAAATAGAAATTTGTGTTTCTATGTTTTATCAGTGATAGATGTTTATCAGGCATGGTGTGGACCTTGCAAAGCTGTAATAAACTTGTTCAGGAAGCTAAAAAATGAATATGGTGAAGATAATCTTCTACATTTTGCTGTGGTAAGAATTTGGATAATCAACTAGCTTTTTCTAAACTAGCACCCTCCCTATGAGTTGGATTTCAATTCCCATACCTCCAATGTTAAGTACTTTCTCATACTAAATACGTTGTGGCATTAATACCTCAATTGACCAACAATCTCATTTTGACAGAGAGATTATTGAAAATATTATTATTAAAAAATTTCATAAGCTGAAATTGGGAAGAGGGAATTTAAGACACACAATAGCTTTGTTATGCCCTAGAGATGAGGTGAGATGATGGAGTGACAAAGAACCTGGCTAACCATCCCAATTTAATAAATTTAGTCCATTTAATGAGTACACTCAAAGATATTTTTCACATTTTGGGCAAACAAGAAATGGGTAGAAATTGGCTAAAACAGGGCTTCTTGTTGATACATAGATTTTGAAACTTGAGAAAGGTAAAAGAGTGAACTGTTGTAGGTAAGAAGGGGAATAAAGAAATAAATACTAGAGGTTAGCCTAGATTTACAATGGTGTCACAATCATACATATATTATCCAATCTAAAATTATTTAAAGCATTTAGAATTATATGAAATTAGGGCTGTTTTACCCATAATTAAGTTTTTTTACTATGAGTAGGATAGCAAAATTAAACAGCAGAACAGCATACCCATTTCTTTAGCTTTGTTCTTTTCAGTGGCAACTACAATGGTTAAAATGATGGGATTAATTTTCATTGAGATTCTGCAATAGAAAAAAGAAAAAGAAGCAGTAGACTAAACCAAAACTCTCAATAAATAGGACTAATGAATATTGACTGCAAAAACTCAGGGTGATCATACATAGTTCAAAGAATGAGTTTATATCTCTTTGCTTCCATCTACTGGTCTAGATATTGCAGCCCAAATTCTAGTAAAGCTATAATAAACCACAATAGAGACTCATATGGTGATTGTTACTGTACAATGTGACTTAGGAGAAAAAATATAGCAGATGTATTTGTGTATTATTCATTTAAGGCAGAGGCTGATAGTGTGGTGACCCTGCTCCCATTTAAAGATAAATGTGAACCTGCTTTTCTCTTCTGTTTGGTAAGTGCACCATAATGGGGATGAGAAAAGAACTTTGCATAGGGTGAGTGTGTGTGTTATAACATATGATGTTTTCTTGAATTGTGATGAAATATACAAAAAGAGGACAATAATTCAAAATGGCTGGAATCTTCTGTATCACATATTTATAGAACTGTATATGTGAATATTTGTGCATGCAAATCCCTTTCTATTGTCATACCCTGATGTCTCACAATTCTAGCCCTTATTCCGCTGCCTTTGGCACAATAATCCCAATAAGAAAAGGGTTTCAGAGGAAAAAAATCCTGTAATAATCAACAAAGAATGATTCCAGGTATAATTCAAGGTGCTGGTTGTCATCTTTAAAGCCCTTCATGAGTTGGGAAGGGCCATCTCTTCTCAGTTACATCCATTGATCCACCAAAGCAGGGAGTCGGGGAATGTTGTGGGTCTCCTCTCCAAAGGAAATACATCTTTTCCATGATAGCTCCTTCCCTTTGAAACATCATCACCACAGAGATTAGTCTAGCTCCCACTTTGATACTATTTCTCAAAGCCCTGAATGAGCCTGGGAAACCCAGAATGGGATGGAGCCCATCAAGTGGCTTGACTATGGAGATTCTCAATCATCCAGGTCATAGTTATCCCAAAGATGCTTTTTCACAAGGCAGCTGGACTTTCTTGTTTTTCTTTGAAGACATTTCACTTCTCATCTACTTTCTCAGCTCTAACTGGATGGTGGGGAATGGAAAGATTTATACATTATTTTTTTAAGCCACAGTGAGTCACTGGGAGTAAGTGGGTAGCCATATAAATTTGCTAAATAAATAAACCAAACAGATAAGTGAACATTTATATGCATGGATCTAGAGTTGCACAGTTTAAGTGATTTCTCCACTTTTGTTACTCAAATTTTTGTTAGCAAGCCAAAAAATTTTTTTACACAAATATTTATTTATTTATTAAATTTTTATACCGCCCTTCTCCCGAAGGACTCAGGGCGGTGTACAGGGCAATAAATATCAAAATGTAAATACAAAAGTTAAAAAAGAGATTAAAAAGAATTAAATAATTATGCCCAAAAATACAATACTAAAAATGTGTTAAAACTTATTTAAATCCAACCCCAAACCCATCAGACCAGGCCAGATTGCTCAAATAGATAGGTTTTTAAATCACGCTGGAAGGAGCGCAGGTCGGGGGCCATCTGGAGCTCAACCAGAATGCGGTTCCACAGGTCTGGCGCGCCCACAGAGAACGCCCCCCCTGGGGGCCACCAATCGACATTCTTTGATCGGAGGCACCCTGAGGAGGCCATCTCTGTGGGAGCGCACTGGATGGAGGGAAGTTGATGCCGGCAGCAGGTGCTGCCGTAGGTAATCCGGACCCATGCCATGTAGAGCTTTGTAGGTCATAACCAGCATATGAGCTGCCACTGCTGTGGCTACTGCCTGTAGATGGCCTTGGGCTAGGCTGAAACAGGAAATAAGATTTGTCCTGTGTTTGGGACCAAGCAAGTGCATTCTAAATACTTAACAAACATTTAACACATATCTCCCTTGCTTCTCAGCTAACAAAGAGAGAGCGAGAGCCTGTGGCCTAGGGGTTAAAATAACTGCTTACGATGCAGTCGGCCCAGGTTTGAATCTCAGAAGGGTATGGCTGACTGATGAGAACAAATAAGTTTGAAATGATCATATCTGTCTCCCTTTATTCTTTGTTAGCAAGCCAAAAAACAAATTTACACAAATATGAGCTGCCACTGCTGTGGCTACTGCCTGTAGATGGCCTTGGGCATATATATATAAATCCAGGCCAAAAACTTTCATGAAAACAAAACCACCAGCCCAGAGCTGCAGAAAATTCCACTGCAGAATAAGTTTTTTTTTAATCTAAGAAGGCAGCACTCAGAGATTGGGTCAAGTATTGGTGGTCAATTGCACTTCCACAGTCCCTTGTCACTGGCCATGCTGGGTGGAACTGTTGCAAATCCTAACCATCTGCAGTGTATCCTTTGGTAATCAGGCTGGGAGAAGAAATGCTCCATCTTATATAACAGTTCTTGTATGTTTCCCCCAAGGTCATATCCCTAATTCTTTAGAATTATGAATGAAAGAATGTAAGTTATATGTGAGAGTAGCTGAATGCAAGATTGCAAGATAGCTAGTGATACAGACAGATATAAATATGAAGGTGAAGGTTCCCCCGCACATGCATGCTAGTCGTTTCCGACTCTAGGGGCCAGTGCTCATCTCCGTTTCAAAGCCGAAGAGCCAGCGTTTGTCCGAGAATGTCTCCGTGGTCATGTGGCCGGCATGAGTAGACGCCAAAGGCACACGGAACACTGTTACCTTCCCACCGTAGTGGTCCCTATTTTTCTACTTGCATTTTTACGTGCTTTCGAACTGCTAGGTTGGCAGAAGCTGGGATGAGTAACAGGTGCTCACTCTGTTACGTGGCACTCGGGATTCGACCCGCCAAACTGCCAACCTTCTGATCGACAAGCTCAGCGTCCTAACCCACTGAGCTTAAATTAGTTGATTCAGCCTTAAGACTGAAATAGAATACATGATGAGTATATTTGTTTTTTAGGATGGCAAGATGATAGATATTGTAAGAGGAGCAAATGGACCTCTTCTAAATAGAAAAGTAATAGAATTAATTGAACTAGAAAGAAAAATTGTAGCTGGAGAAGTGAAAAGACCAGAGGTAACTTTTTATTTGGCTGTTTATTTTATATATTTATAAAACATTCTCTTCTCATCTCTATGGGTGGTATGTGTCTTCCTCAAACTTGGGTCCTTTACCAGAAACCTGCAAGTGTAAAGGTTCTGTATAGTATTTTAGATGTTCCAACCCCTGTACTCTTCTGGACAGAGAGTTCTGATGTTGTTCCTGTGTTCCCAGTTTAGGAGTCACAGCTCCAAGTGCTCCTACTATTACTGGGACAATGTTAGCATTTAGTTTCCATATCCTCTCCATATCCTCCTCCAGACCCTGATACTTTTCCAGTTTCATAAGCTCCTTCTTCCTGATGTGGCTGCCCCTTGGCTCTGCTACAGTGTGTACTACCACACTGTTAGGTTGATTGATCAATACCTGCCTGTCCATCTGGATCTGGAGGCCCCAGAGGATCTTAGCCATGTTATTCTCCATGTCCTTTTGTAGAATCTGGGCTTGGGAGGGTGTAGCCTATTCAGATGTCCCTGTATATAACAGCTACTTGGTTGTGCTGCTTAATGTATACTATTTCTACCTGTATCTTACACTCTGCCACTTTGTGTTGGGCTGGCTTTGAGGCTTCTCTGCGTAATTTGCACCTTAGGTCTTTTTAGTATGGTAGAGCCCAGCTTTTATGGATCTGATGCTTAGTGCCCATTCTTGAGCTACTATTAATAGTACCTCAGTGTTGTCTTTAGTCCAGCTCTTTCAGCCATTGGTAACATTTCCCAGTGTCAGCCACTTCAGCTATCTGTTGATGGTACAATACATCCCATGCAGAAACTTGTCTTGACATAGTACTTCCTCTGCTTGATCTTCCTTTCATGTCTGCTCTGCCTCAGGTATTCTCTCAGCAGGCAATCTTGGTGTTTGCTATGTGGCCTTCTATTAGTTCCATCCCATCACCATTAACTACTTTCTATTGGCTACCATCCAGCCACAAATCTCCAATTGAATGACATTCCAATGTCCTTATTGTAGATCAGCAACAGATGGATGAGTGTGTCAATGTCTCACTCACTCTTAGCATATAGCATATATAAAGAAAGCACAGATGATAGTATTTCCACTTTTGAACTTATATGTATATTTAGTTTTTGTGATTAGTTTGCTGGGGGGATTTAAACCTATGCAGAACAGCAGGAGGGACAGTGGATCATCCTGCTATATGCTGCATTTGATGACTAGATATGTTTAGTCTAGTGAAAAGAAGGACTAGGGGTGACATGATAGCATTGTTCCAACATCTAAGCGGCTGCTACAAGAAAAGGGGGTCAACATATTCTCTAAATCACCTGAAGGCAGGACAAGAAGCCTAATCAGGGAGAGAACCAACCTAGAACTTAGGAGAAATTTCCTGACAGTGAAACAATTAACCAGAGAAATAGGCTGCCTTCAGAAGTTATAGATGCTCCATCACTAGAGGTTTTTAACAAGAGATTGGATAGCCATTTGTCTGAAATGGTATAGGGGCTCCTGCTTGGATGGAGGGTTGGAATGGAGGACCTCCAGGGTCCCTTACAACTCCATTGTTCTATTCTATTATTCTGCTATTCTTTCTATGAGTGTGTATCCATTCCATCAAGCCCAAAGTTCAAAATGATATAGGATCTCCCGCCATGGATAGCAGATTGGACTAAAGATCTCCAAGGTCCTTTCCAATACTTTTATTCTATTTTCTATGTCCAGGCCAGGTGCTATCCAGCTTTTCATGTTGATCACCCACCCATGTTGGGTATTTGCTACTCTGATAGTGACTGGGAGATTGTGGAGGTTTGTTCTCAGGTCCTACAGTCACTTTGCCTGGTCTTATGTGTTTTCTCTTTTTCCCATGTGTTCTTCCAGTACTATTCAGTTTTTTGTGTTGGTGGCTTTGCTGTTACTATGTTGTTGCACTGCTGATGGGAGTACATTTTGGATAGTTTTTGGAGAATCAGGCATTTATCTTCTTGACCTCTGCCTACCTACTGTATCTCCTTGGCCTGGTAGCTATTGCTGTGAGTCGTTGTTTAGTGGTTTATGGGACTTTAGGTGGAGTCAGATTCTTATATTTCTTCAGTAGCTGAGTCTTACCCTTAATCTATATACCCATCTATAGTTCCCCCAGCTGAGTAATTTCTCTCCAAGCTGCCTTATCTTAATTTAATTTAATTTCATTTCATTTTCCAGGTGAGAATTATAGTGGTGGTGGTGGTGGTATGTACAGCTGATCTTCTATATTGTGTAGCAAAGCATCTCCAAGATTACATATGCTGTAGTGTAAACCAGTTCATCCTTTAAATTATGGTGGTAATAGTGATATTTATGATGATACTATTGGCATATTCTAGCATCCTATCTAATGGTACTTCTCCACTGAGTCTTGGTAACCAATCTTGAGGATTGATTGTAGCTAGTTTATCCATAAATGTATGCCTCATATCAGTTGCCATGCTCTGAAGGTGGCAGTGATGTTGCAGCTTCAGGTGGTGTTTTATTCTGTATCTTTTTGAATCTGGGATGTAATTAGTTTCTTTTCTGAGTCTTCTTGAGTCTGGGATGTAATGGGAAATTGGTCTGTCTCAAGTTATGGGACCAGATGCTTGCTCAATATGTTGAAGTGTTGAATAACTAGCTGTTTCTCAGCTAATGTGGTTGCAGGTCTTCTGTTAATCCACTTCCCTCATATCCACATTTCTCTCATATATCCCCTCTTGTTAGATCTATTGTTATAGCAGCATTCCATCAATTCCTGGTTCTTGCTTGTCCATATGTGGTTTGTTCTAGTAGCCTACTTATTGTAAGACTGTCAGGGTTCCCCAACATCTGGCACAGACCTTATTAATCCAGGCAATGTCCAAGCCAGCATGATTCTTTTAGTTTTTGGCACTGTTATATGAGATAAGCAGACAAAGTATTAGGGGTCTTTGCCCAAGAACACCTACTGGTAAAGTAGGTACTAGCCAGGTTTCAACCCCTGGTCTCCCATTAAAGGTAGCACTCATCCACTATGCTTACCTTATGCTTATATCTGTTTATTTTATGCTCATCTTATATTTTTATTGCTTTCCTATTAGCATATTTCTCTGTCACAAACCATTCTGGAAGCAAAAGGAACTTTCATGAGCAGAGACCCCTTCCTTCCCATCTATCCTGCACCAATGTCAGATAAAGTTAAATCAGACTTTTTTAATTGAATAAAGCATATTGGCAATAAAGGTAATTTACAGATCGTTTGGGAACAGTAAAATAGAATAGTGCTATTAGCATAGTACTAGTGATAGTTCCAATTTAGATAGATAATTTTATTTCTGCTATTTAAAGAAGAACATTCCAATGTATTATCAGTTTGTATATAGGATCATATGATAGAAGAGAATACATGCAGCACAGGGTTGAAATGTGAAGTCCTTGGTGCTCTCTGAGCTTGTTTGTTATCTTGCAGACATTTCTAATCAAGACATGAAGCATCTGCAAACAAACAACCAAGCTTAAAGAGCACCTAGGACTCCATAGCCCCATACAAATTAACAACAGCAGGCTAAGTTTATAATTAAAGATAATGTCTCTCTGGATAATGATACATAAACATCTACAGCAAGATATTTGCCATTGACTTCTTCCAGGATGTTTGCTAGTTTCATTTTACTTTCCAATTTAGCCTCTGAGACTAATCTGAGATTCTCTGCTGATTTCTCATCCAATTACTTACCAGGTTTTAGCTTTTTCAAGATGAGCAGAAATCAGCAGCAAATTCACAATTAGCACAATTCTAATAACATTAAATACATTCTTTAGAAGGTGCAATACCAAGTTAGGCATATTTTGCATGGAGTTGCTCTGATGTAAATGAAGCTTAGTCAGATCAAATCAAGCTTTATTATGGTCAAAGACCAGCACCAGGGGGGTGGCATATAAGGAATTTAAAAGCATAAAATACAAAATTCAAAAATAAAATTACTTAAAAAGCTAGAAATACTTTTTAAAAAAATCTAAAAAGAGTTTAAAAGAAGTGCAAGAGCAATAAATGAGCATAAAAAAGGATGACAAATCAAATCTAGCACAATACAACATTTCATAATGATAATCTAGGTGTCCATTAAATCTATTGGTTTTAATGAACACCTTAAATATAATTATGGAGTGTTTTGTATAATGAGAAATTTGATTTGTCATGCTTTTTATGCTCATTTATTGCTCTCATACTTAATTAATATCTCTGCCCCCACTCGCCCCATTTAATAACATTTGTTGGAACTTTCACTAAATTGTGAAAAGAGGGAAGCTTCCCAGAAACTCCCATCTAATGTTTTTCAGTTTTAAAAAAAAACATTTTTGGTTGATCCTCCAATGTCAAATATCTTCTGATACTAAATTCAATACATTTAAATTGTTATTCAGTTGCTTATAATTTATGAGTTATTTGAAACCATTGGCTTTAGCCAGGAAGGATCTTGTGACCTAGGATACTGTTTCTCAAACTTAGGAACTTTAAAATTATGCACTTCAAGCAGGCTGAGGAATTCTTGAACTGACACCCACAAATCTTAAAGTTGTCGAAATTGCTGATAATTTTCTAGGCAATCCTTGTCCAGCATAATAATGCAAATGGACCACCAAGAGAGAAGAGAAGAAGGGAAAAATGAAGCAAATTCAGCTATGGATTCCTGGCCTGAAATCAATGGCTAAAAAAGAGACGTATTTTCTTAATTACTGTCTGTCAATGGAAAGGCACACTGCTCTAAAGAGGCTGTTCTATGAAGAAATTTTCCATTGTCCATGAATAGCACCCAACAGAATTTCAATGTGGAATTCAGGCAAGAATGATTCATCTTTCCAGGTTGATCTCAAGAAATACACTAATAGGCTTTGCCTGCTTGGTTGGGAAAGGCAGAGGTTAAAAATCAGAAATCTTTTTCTCTTGTCAGTTTCCTTCTGGGTGAAATAATGATTCTCCTTGGTATTCCTCTTTGGCCTACCAGTGCCCATTCTGCTTGTTATAGTGTTTATCTAAGAAGCAACCTGGATAGAAATCATTTAAGGATAATAAAGGGTGCCAGTCTCTCAACTGCACTGACAGAAGTATGGCCTACTTCCCATTTTTTTCCTTTCCTGTTGATAAAATTTTGCTGGTGGCATGCCATTTCTGCTATTTCACTCCTCAGAGGTTCATATATATAAAAAATCTAGTTGAATTTATTATATATTTTGAAAACTGTGAAAACCTCATCTCTGTAGAAAGCATTTTAAAATTAAAATATATTAAGTCAGATTAGATGTCGAAACTAATAACTGCCGTACAGACCTTTTAAATAAATTCCACCAGAGTTTGACAATGTAAATATTTAATTTTAGATGCCAGAGCTCATGTTTATAGAAGAGAGAGAATCAGAAGAAGAAGCTGAAGAAGAAGAAGCTGGAGGTGAGTCTTACTCTATGAAAGCTATGGGATAGCAACACAATTATACAGTTGTTCATAAACAGGATGGCCTGTTTGAAATATTTTGGTGAAAAAATGGTTTGAAACAGCAAATACTTGTCAACCATCCCATTTGGCACTTTCAACAAAAGAAATTCCTGCCTCTTTAGATTGACCAAGAGTGTTGCTTTATTGAAAAATCCATATAGGCAGAAGCAAAGTCAGTTCTGGGATTTCCAGACAAAAACACACCTAGGTAACTCCTCTCTTCGCCTCTGGGCCTACCATAATTCATAATTCACCAACTGAGTTCAATTCTTTTGCTTTGGGAAAAATTTTCTCCTCCAGTCAAACATTCTTCATGACTTGGCCTTAGTAGATAATGTTTTTCAGGCACCAGAAGACTCTCTTGCATTCCATAGCCTCTCCCCCTTGCCCTCAGGAATTCACCACCCTCCCCTGTAACTGTTTGGCAAAGCTGCGAGTGAAATCAAGTGCAGGCAACTATGGACTTGAGTCAGGTTTGACAGTATTGTAGGTTTTAGGATGGCATCCATAGAGGAGTCAAAGATTGTGGATGTGATCAAAGGGCCATTTTTTAAATGTACATCATGCACATGATTGATTGATTGAGTACGTGAGTGAATCAGTGAGTGAGTCAGTGATTATGTGGCATGATGATATTGTTGACTTTTAATGACCCTATAGACATTTTTTCCCTTGATCTATCCCCATTCTGGTTCTTATGCTCTTCCAATAGCCCTACTATTGCCACTGAGTCCATCCACCTTACTGTTGGTTGTCCTCTTCTGTCTCCTTCCACCTTTCCCAGCAGTCACACTTTCTCCAGACACCTACGTCTTCATGTAGTATATATAAAATAGAATAATTTGAGCATGATTATTTGTGCCTCAAGTGAGAATTATGGATTGATTTATTTGATGATTCACTGATTTGTTTTCTTGGCTCTCCACAGTATGCTTAGGAATCTTCTCCAGCACAAACTTCAAAAGAATTAATGCTTTTCCTAGCTTGTGTCTTCCAAGAGCAACTTTTGTTTCCATAGAGTATCATAGAGAATAACAGGGCTTGCACTGTTTGGATTTTTGTAGTTATAGTCACATTGTAGCATCTGAATATCCTTTCCAAGACCTTCATAGCTGTTCTACCAAGTGTTAGTTTGTGGTGCATTGCTTGTAGTACATTTACTGTTGATGTTTGATCCTAAAAGGCAGATCTTCCTTGTCAGTTTTAAAGCTTGCTTGTTCGTTAATTCATTCATTCATTCATTCATTCATTCATTCATTCATTCAATTTATTGGCCATCCATCTTGCCACAGTGCTTCTGTTTTTGATCACAGGTTATCCAATTTCACACACCTAAACATTTTCTGCCAAAATACAGAATTATGCTGTTTTATGGTGAGACCATAACAAAATATCTGGCTTAAAAAATCAGATTTAAAGATACTGTTATGAAAATATGATAGTATTACTTCATATCAAGGTTACTGAAATCTGGTGGAAGGAAGCAAAAAAGAAATATATATCATATAGTGAAGATACATCATATTTTTAGAATCCAGCCATGGCATTACATTTTCAATACCATCCTTAGCAAAATCTATCTTTCTTAAACAGTTAGATGATTGTAAGGACCTGCCTCAACTAGATCTCCCAAGGAAGCAGAACTCTTGAAACAGGCATTGTTTTAAAAGGAACTTTTATTGAGAGTTAGTGATAGCAGGAAGGCAAAGCAAGGTTTGAATATTTTGCATGTGAAAGATTACATCAAAGAGCCCATTCAAGTCTCTTCCCCCCCAACATCCAACTGTCCATTTGAAATCCAGCCAATCCACAGGTACTAGGTTGTTTTGAGAACCTAGTGATTTAGTACCCTTTCCAAGGTTTCTCTCAGTTTTGTTTCCCAACAGTCCCAGGCTCCATCATCTGGAGATAAGACTGATATTTTCAAGCCACATTCCTTTCACACAGAAGGAGGGCAAAGAAGAGCAAAGCAAATACAATCCCCCTCCCAACAGAATGGCAGACCTTGAAAAAATATATACATAGTCATAAGCAATAAACTGTAAGCAAATCTATTTAAGGGGTCCTGACAATGATTTTAATATTGCCTCTCACAAAAAAGTCAATTTGCAATGCTTTAGAGAATTAAGAAGGAGACAATTTACTTGGGAAGGTATGGTACATACCTTTACATACATGTATCTATACATGCCCATCATTGTCCCTTTAGAATGGACAATACACAAACTACTGTGAAGTAATAATCAAAAGAAATTGAAGGTAGGAGAAAGAGGAATCTGTGTAAAACTCTTTTACCCAGCAAATATCTGGCAATTTCTAAAGCTCTCCAAATATTTTTATCCTTGCAAAGCCTCTTTACTTATATTATATCCATTCATTTATAGATTACTTATTTTGTTCTTTAAATGTCTATATTCTTCATATATAGCATGTTTTCCATGAACAAAATTTATTTATTTGTTAATATTAAAGACTTTTTAATAACATTTGTTAATCAGAAAAGATAATACCAAATTCCTAATTTCAAAGCTAATCAAGACTTTCTTGATCTTCTCCATCCATTCAGTCTTCCTTCATATACAAGGGCAATTTGGAAATAAACCTCCATTTGAGCATGTAGGAGAAATAGGCAGGGATAGTCTATGGTGCCCTGCACAGTAGTTCAGTACACAGTGAGGAGTGGAAGGAGAAGGTTGTGTTGCATTTGACTCGTCCACTAGATCAATTGAAAATGCACCTTGCCATAGAAAATCCTGCCAAATGTGAAGTGCATGCAGTAATACCATTCCTGTGTGCAAAAAAACTTTCAGCAGCTATGATTCATCATGAACTGTGTAATGTTTACAGACCAAACATGATGAATGAAGGTGTCGTACATCAATGGTGTCACATGTTTAAAGATGGACAAACTGATGTGCATGATGAGAAAAGAAGTGGCTATCCATCTGTAGTCAGCGATGAACTCATACAGGAAATTGAGAAAAAGGTCCATGAAGGTCATCGGTTCATGATATCTGCACTTTCTTTACATTTTCCCCAGATTTCTTAGACTGTTTTGTATGAGGTAGTGACAGAAAATTTGGGATACCACAAGGTCTCTGCTCATTGGGTACCAAAACTCCTTTCTGAGAAACACAAAAGACACCAAATAGGTTCCGCTTTGGACTTTCTCACATGTTATGCTGAGGAAGTAGAACAATTTCTTAACAGAATTGTGACCGGCAATGAGACCTGGGTGTCATACATGAACCCAATCAATGGTGTGGTGTCATACCCACTCATCAAAGAAACCCAAAAAAGCTTGGCAAGCATTGTCTGCCAGAAAGGTTATGGCAACAGTATTTTGGGATGCCAAAGGAGTACTGCTAGTGAAGTTCATGGAGTGTGGTTCGACCATCAGTTCAGAAATCTACTGTGAAACATTACAAAAACTCAGACAAACCATCCATAACAAGCATCGGGGCATGCTGACTTCTGCTGTGGTGTTGCTTCACGATAATGTTTGCCCACACACTGCTAGATGCATCCAAGAACTTTTGAAGAGTTCCGTTGCAATGTTTTTGATCACCTCCCTTATAGCCCAGATTTGGCACTGAGTGACTACCACTTCTTCAGGTACATGAAACAGTGGTTTGCATTGCACAACTTCAACGATGACAATGCACTTCATGATGCCGTTACAAGGTGGCTTCATTCCCAGGTGGAAGATTTTTGCAGAAGGAATTTCAAACCTTGTAAGACGTTATGACAAGTGCCTCATTTTGAATGGCAATTAAGTCAGAAAGTAATGTAATGTAGTTTTCTAATGTGTATAATAAAAGTTCTGTATTTGCGAGGTTTATTTCCAAATTGCCCTTGTACTTGTTTTTTGGTGTTATTTATTGCAAATGTAACTGAAGCAATCAGTACAGAACCCCCAAGATGTTGATATAGCAACCATGACTCTTGATAGAGGTTCTAAATTGCATACATGTTATAGGTATAAACTAGCAGTAGTTTAGGATATAGATCAAAAAAACCTTTTTCATTTTTTTTAAAATCTTGCATATTTCATATATAGTAAGCACTTCAGTTATACATATACCCTTTTCACAATCTGATTGTACAGTTTTGATGCCCACCTGTACACACACATATCTTGCATACATCTGATCTCATTTGGGGTGTTTGGCAACCAGCTTGCATTTACAGCCATTTGCAGCATCCTGCATGACCATGGTTTTTGCTTCACAACAGCAACATTTGCCTAATGACTGTCATAAAATGTTCATAAAATTGGATGCAGTCATGTGGTAACTCACTTAACAACTCCCACAACTTACAACTATAGTTCCAGGTTCAGTTACAGTCATAAGTCAAGGAGTACTTGTAATGACTGAACTGATGGAATGGGAATGATCTCAAGGAAAGGAAACTCTTGCTTAGTTGAATGTGTTTCCTGTCTTTTCTTTTTCAAATCTAGCACATATACTTCAAATAACCAAAATTAATTTTTCAGTGTTGCTTTTTTGTTGTGGCTAGGTATTATTAATGAATGAATATATATGGTAAAGAATAATGCGTTATTTACTCTGCTGGGAAAATCAGACTAATTATGAATGTGCTCAAGAACACCTTTCTGGATGTTATTTGTTTCTTATTGGTATCTGTTTTGGGGAAGGAAAATTTGTTGTGCATAGCTTTTGGGATGCCATTCTGTCAGAAGCCGGGCTTTTTTTCTCATAGAATGCTCAGAATGGCGTTCCAGCACTTTTTTTTTTTTGCACAAAAGAAAGCTCCCTCTATTGGCTTTTGAAAGCCTATTGCACTGGTAGGCAATCTTGGCTCTTTTTTATGACTCGTGGACTTCAACTCCCAGAAATCCTGAGCCAGCCACTCTGAGGGGAAAGAGAGAAGTTTCCTAGCTGAGCCATGGTGGCTCAGGAATTCTGGGAGTTGAAGTCCTTGAGTCATAAAAGAGCCAAGGTTGCCTACCCTGAACTAGAGGAGGACATTAAAATTATTTACAAGGTTACTTCTTTAGGAACTAAACTTTTAGAATCTAAAACAGCTAATTCAAAAAAGCCAACAGGAAAGAACCTCACATTTTTCATCTGCTTCTGTCTTTTGGAAGGCAAAGTTAGATAACAAAATAATCTAATGAAAAAGTAAAATTATTAGCTAAATACTAAGCTAGCATTTCTTTAGTGAAATTGATGTCCTATTGTTAGAATAGCAACAGTAGTAAATAATAAGTACACTTAAAGATATACATTTTAGAAGGTGTACATTAGAAGATGCAAATCCCAAGAAGATATAAATTTCTCCTAAAGTGTATTTATGAGAAATTTAATTGTTTCCTAAAGACCTAATTAGCTATTTTGCATTCATGTAATCTGTAACCAGATGAAGCCAAAGAACTTGTTCTGGCTATGTAAACTGTATCTTTCCATACATACCGAGAATATGTATGTTTCAAAAATGACTAAGAAATATGCTTGGATTTCACATAACCATAGTGGCTGCTATTCAGCCACTATCTTCTTTTCCAGTTTTCTGTGTGATTGAGAAAAGATGTCACTGTCTTGAAAGTTACTTTAATCCAGTGTTTCCCAAATATTTTCCTTTATTATGCAAAACTGCTTTTCAGAAGTTTTATCATACTTCAAGAACTGGTTGTAGCCAAACTTGGAATACTGCATCCAGTTTTGGTCACCATGATGTAAAAAAGATGTTGAGACTCTGGAAAGAGTACAGAGAAGAACAACAAAGATGATTAGAGGTCTGGAGGCTAAAACATATAAGGAACGGCTGCTGGAATTGGGTATGTCTAGTTTAATGAAGAGAAGGACTAGGGGTGACAGGATAGCAGGATATCTCAGGGGCTGCCACAAAGAAGAAGGAGGCAAGCTATTCTCCAAAGTGCTCGAAGGCAGGACAAGAAGCAATGGATGGAAACTAATCAAGGAGAGAAGCAACCTAGAACTAAGGAGAAACTTTCTGACAGTTAGAACAATTAACCAGTGGAACAACCTGCTTCCAGAAGCTCTGAATGCTCCAACACTGGAAGTTTTCAAGAAGAGACTGGGCAGCAATTTGTCTGAAATGGTATAGGGTTTCGTGCCTGAACAGGGGGTTGGACTAGATGACATCCAAGGTCCCTTCCAACTTTACTACTATTATGATTATGAAAAGCATTTGTTTTATGTAATAATTGTGGGATCCTGCCAAAGTATTTAATTACTAAATTTCCATAAATAATTGCAGACAAATAAATTGGTCTCAGACACAAATAGTTCAATGACAGTTCTTTTTAGAGTAGCAAATAAACAAATAAACATTAAGTGCTTATAATTGTTATACAGCTTCCTAAATTAATTATTGCTTTTCTTTTAGAGGAGGAAAAATGTATGGTTGTCATTATAAAACCTGATGCTGTTTCAGAAGGAAAAGTTGAAGAAATTAAGCAATTGGTGAGCATAAAAACACACATACAATTTTAAATGAGAATAGAAGAAATTTGCTAAACTGAATCCATAAAATTTCATGAATCCCCTGAGCTGAGCAGAAGATACATTGTCATGTCAGTTTATTGTGAGCCATGCCAAAGCTTTTTAAGAGCCCAAGTAAACTGTCCTACATGGCAGTTTTGCTGCTCTTACATGCATCATGGAATGACTGCTATGACATGGATGAGATACCTAAGAATGGGCCAAGGCTTTAATCATGCAGGGATTATTTTTATTTAGTGACTCCTTTTACCCCCTCCCACTCACATCAACAAATCCCCTTCTCTACTGTAAAAAGGGTATTTGATTAGCAATGCCCTTTCTTAATAGGGTAGTTTAGTTCAGACACTGGATACCCTAATATCCAGACTATTTTAATATGTTTTCTGTAATGTTACCATGTATTAGAAGTTATTATTGTACAGAATGCAGCAGCCAGATTGCTGAAATAAGCACCTTATTATGCACCTATTAGTGTTGGAGTTCCTGCATTGGCTACATATTAGCTATTGAACCAAGTCAAGGTTTTTCTAAGGGGATTCAAAATTCTAACCATTATGTTTGTTGCCTGTTAAAACTACCAGATCGGGAAAATACTAAGATCATTGGAAAAGTCATTATTGTGACTTACTGCCAGATGTGACAGCTGCTTTTTAGGAATGCTCTTCTCTCTGGCATTCAGGAGGTAGCACCCTTGAAGTGTTTTGTCAGCTCCTAAAGTGCAGTATTGTTTAAAATCATTTTTGTAATGGACTGCAGTAAAGCTATTGAATAAATAAGATAATTAATAAGTCATATATAAGGGAAGATGTGGCTGACTTTGAAAAACTATGACCTGATTAGTATTTAGATGAGAGACCACCCAATAATTGTGAGCTGTAGGGTAGTGAAAAAAGAAGCTGGAAGAACAAAATGAAATTTAGTGTTTAAAAAAATGTAAATCCAGAGAACTTTTACCTTTTTAGTGAGGTGTTCATGAAAGTCTGTATCCAAACATACACACCACTTATGTAAAATAAAGTTTATGGCCAAACTATATGATGGATTACTTACCAAGTAAACATAATATACTTTGCATACATAATATACCATAAAGGCTTATTGAGTGCTGGAGAGACCAACAATAATAGAAAATGAAGAAGCTAAAGTGCTCTGGGGCTTTAAAATTCAAACAGACCAGCACCTGCCACATAACACCCCAGAGTTAACAATTGTCAGTAAGAAAGAAAAGTCTGGATAGTGGATGTGGCTATATTTGGAAACAGCAGAAAAGAAGGGAAAGAATTGGAGAAGATAACAAAATACAAATACCTGCAAATAAAAATAGTACAGTGGTTTGCTTTTGTCCTTTTGTGGAGCATATGCTTAATTTTCAAATTGGCTCTACACCAAGAAATTGGGGAATCTCTCCCGCCTGATACTTATTTTGTAAAATTCTATCAATGTAGTGGTTTAATAAAAAATTCCATTGGCTGTTTAATTCAATGTCAAAGGTTTAAAGTTTTCCTTTATCCTTCCTTCTATATGCATGTTAGTCATGATACAGAAAAAGTTCTGAACGTAGAGCACCAGAAATATAAAACAAAACAAAAAAATGGCCATGCTCTAAGTCTAAGTAATAGCTTATCCAATTTACCCCTTGCTCTATAATCCAATTGCTATTCAAAACTTCCCCAGAACTGTCCTGATTTTGGCTTTGAACTGTATTTTGCCAGTTCTCAGAATGCAGAACCTTGTTAAGCATTCTAATAAAATCATTGCCAACTCTAGCAATGGAAACTTTTTTTCAGTCTCCATTTCAATGAGCAACAAAGATTATAACAATTTAAACACCTTCAAACACTGACCCTGTATGCCCATTTCCCACCAATTATTAATTTAAATGAAAAGAATCTTGTTCTCCTGCAGTACATGGAATATGCACATTTAAAAAGTACCTGTGTCCTACCTCCATATTAAATGTTTTAGGAGCAGCATTCTTTGTGCAAAATCCAATGAATGTATAAACATTATTAAACTTGGGAACTGATAACTTTATTGGCACAATCACATTATCTAATAGTTTGCCTCTGGGTTACTAACCATAGGAAAAAGATTGGGTTGTTAGATGTGGGATGCAATAGAAAGAAAGCAAAAAAGTTTCAAGGGCATTTTTAATCGTAAGAATAATTGGTATCCCTGGTTTATTAAGGGATATATTTCTTTTCTTTAGAAAATAAATCCGTTTAAGGCTTTGGTAAGATGTACATTTATTTAAATTTAGTTAACAGATTTCTTAAATAATTGGTTAATTAAAAAAACCTTTGAGAACTGAAACAAATAACCCATTTCCCCCTTTTTAAATATACTTGCATTTTTCTACAACTGAAGATTATTGAAACGGGCTCCAACATTCTTGCAGAAGAGAAGAAGGTTTTAACTGATGAGCAAGTTAGGAATTTTTATGAAAGCAAATCGGAAGAGGTAATAAGCTCAAGAAGGTGGGGAGGTGAGGGCACAGTTACTATTAAAATATAAAAGGCTTTCACTGTAGAGGGAAGTATTGTTCATTGTAATTACTGAAAATATTTATGATATAAATTGCATGTTAATATAGCTGTGAAAGCTCAATCACATCATGCCTTGTAAATAACCCAGAAGTTAACACCATATGAATATTTTTTTTCTCAGACTTCCTTCCCAATAGTGACTTAAAGTGTCTTCTTCCAGAATCATGAACAATCATTGTTCTGATATAACAGTAATGAGGACAAGTTTTCCATCATTTCAACAATGGCTGGGTGATGTTAAAAAAACATTATAATTCACTAATGGAGAAATGCTTCAATGCCAGAGCTTGATGTTTTGGTTCTTTGGTTTGAAAGTCTCACTAGATGCCTTTCAGATTTCCCAACTCAGCATCACCAAAAGCAATTGTGTCAATTGAAAAATATTTGGATAGAGGCAGTTGATGCCTGCAGGTATTCTTGGCACCTCAACACCCCAATTAGGGACAAAATATGTCCTTTCTTTGCACATCACTCTTCTACATGTCATTAATGTAGCACTTCAAATAATGTAACATTTGGAAGGCAAACCATTCTCATATTAATATAGCTTACAAGCATCTACCAATTCCTTATCTATATTGATGGCATAATCATTCTCATTTCTAATATCTTGTCTTATAATATTGTTGAAGAAGCATAGGTGCTCTTTGGGATACTAGCCTACTCATCATTTTTTTCTATTTTATCCATACAATACGATTCTAAAGTTTGCTTGGTCAAATATACTCCATTATACAGTATAAATATAAATTGTCATCAATAGCTACAAATTTTAATTTTGATTTTCTTGTTTTTTTATTGCTATACTGTATATGCTTCCATTTCCAGCTATGTTCACATTTTTTGTTTGTTTATTTGTTTCAAATATCATGTATTTGATTCCCTGGTTTTTTGTTGCTAACTTGAGCACTATAATCCATGGCCTGAGAGAGGTATGTAAACTGACTGCTTCCTGAATTGTTGAACTGAGAGCCACTATGCTAATTATAAAATATCTAGAATTTTTAAACAATCTTAAATTTAGAGTACTATTATAAACATTTCTTATCAGTTTATTTTAATGCATACAATTCTGTGTATTCAACCTACTTGTTCATCAACAGCCAATATATATATATATATATATATTGGCACATGTGAGAGCCAGCATGATATAAAAGTTAAGATATTAGAGAAGAATCAGGGAGTGATGCCCTTGGAAGAAAACTAAAATATAAATATAACAGATAATATGAACTAAGAATGAAAAAAAGAACGCTCTCTTTCATTAACATTAATTCATTTATTCTTTATCATTAACATTAACATTCATTTTTAACCAAGAACTACTACACAGTGCAATTATCATATAACTAATCCATGTGTTAAAACCTAAACATATTCTCTTCTATAACATATTCTACCCCTATATTTTCTTTCATCAATTGTGCCTTGCATCCTTCTTCCCTCTATAAAGTTGTAGTATTTTTGACTATAGTCATTGTTAGATATGAAGCACATAATCTGTTTGCTATATTTGATAGGAAATATTAATTTCTTTTGTGGTTCTGTTGCCATAGGTGTTGAAGAGTGATATCTGATTCTGGGGATGTATGCTGATATGAAAGTTACTGCCCCTGCTTTTTAAAAAATTTTAATATTTTAATTTTAGCTTTGTTCTTAATTCTGTTTTATCTTTGGGGCTTTTTGATGTTTTTATATCAATTTTTATGTTTATATTGTAAACTGCTATGGTCACTTAGTGAGATTGGAGGTATAGAAATGTGTTCAACAAATGAACAGTATAGGGCCGTGATGGTATGCAGAGCCCTCTCTGTGGGCATG